>NW_021604648.1:9948127-9968713 GCF_004785775.1 Grammomys surdaster | reverse complement strand
TATATATATATATATATATATATATATATATATATATATATATATATTCTCATTAGACATCACTCTTAAAATGACCACTACATTCTGAAGCATTCATTTCTTGTAGTTTTCCTCAAATCTTGCAAGTAATTTATGTCTTAATCTGAGTCTTCCCCTCACTATGAAGCCTTCACATATTTTATAGCCTCCAGGTACTTATTTAATGCCTTCTTACAGCATTTGTTGTCTTTGCTACTTCTTGATACTTAGAATTTATGACATATTTTGTTTACTTTGTCTTTTAATGTAACTATAAATATTAGGATCATGTCTTCATATTTCTTTGTACCTTTATAATAAGCTAAGTTAGGGCTCATGAAAAATTTCCCCCAAAATATCTGAGCTGAGCCTAGGGATTTCTTGTATTAAAGGCAGAAACCTTAGGGCATGCACCTCTGCTTTTCCCTTTCTAAAGAAGACCCTGAACTCATTTGGACTAGTCTTACTCAATAAGCACAAATGTACCTCAGCAGATTTTCAGTTATGGGTGGGTACTTGACCACTGAGTCGCAGCTGAAGATCTTGAGGCTACATGTTTGCTACTTATTTGTTCTCCTCAGTATGGGAAAAGGTTTCTAGATGCAAATTTGAGCAAAGTAGACAGGTTACTCTCCCAGGCAAGAGCAGAAGAAATGATTAATGTTGCCCTTTTTTGGAGAGATGAGGAGAGATGGAAGGCTAGAAGCTAAAAAGAAAAGATTTGTGTTTGGGTTTTCAAAAGAATTTACAAAGTGCATGCACAAAAGTGCATTTATCAAGATTCATTGGGAAGTGTGCATATTTCTTACAAAATTTGGTTGACAGAATTCTGAAGACCAAGAAGTCTGAACATCTGCTGTCTGCAAGCTAGAAAACCTGTTTTAATTAACTGGTAGTGGATTCAGTCTGATTCCAAAGGCCTGAGATTTGGAAATGGAGGTGCTGCAGAACATCTCTCTGGGTAACGATACAAGAACAGTGACTTAATATCTGTGTGGTGAAGTTGGGTATCCTAGCCCAAATAAAACAAAGAGGGGAATGAAGGGAACAGGGAGGGAGAAGAAAGAGAAAATTCACCTTCCTTCTGCTATTTTGTTCTGAATACTAAAATGAACCAATTTCATGATGTCTACTAATAACGATGAAGGCATAGCTTCTTACTCCACCCATCCAAATGATAAACTCTTTCCAAAGGACCCTCACAGAAGCATGTAGAAATGGTGTTAGTTGATTTGTGACGTTAACCATCGTAAGGAGAATGTTTTTCTTTTGCTTGATGACCATTAGGGGCTATCCCAAGGAAATGAGTAGAGAAGAAAATATAAAGTGAACACATACAAGAATAAAGTGGTAACGATCTCCTGCTGCTATTCATTCTGTCATTATTTTGGGAAAACTTTCTTGAACTATCAAAAATAGCCTTTGAACAATAGAATAGTTTGAGGCACTTTGAAATGGTTAAATTTAACTGGGCAGTTGGGATTATAACTTTTGGGTTTATAAATTATAACTTCTATAGTGATCTTGCTTGCCTAACTCAAAGGAGCAAAACATTATTCATAGCCTGGGGAGACAATGTGGTGTGAAAAAGAAAAGGCAACAGTACATAGACGTGAATTTCTGTCTCAGTAACGTTCTCAGCCTCCATTTTCCCCACAGGCAGGAAATGGAGGTGAGTACTTGGTAAAATATTATTATCTTATCAATAGTAATTATTAATCTAGCTTGATGGAAATGTACTTTCTAAGCGCTCATTCTCATGATCTTGATTAAGTGGGCTGGATATTTATACATCTCCTGCCTCACATATTAACATAATGTCACCAATGGAAACTGAAATAATTCCACTGGGAGAGGATAGAATTGAGACCATCAGGTATAAAGAATCCATTTAAATTTTTTTATGAATATTTAACTGATTTTAAGAGTTCACTCTGAATATGAATATCATCAGGGATGTGTTCATATTCCAAGACTTTTCAGCATGTTTAGCTGTAGATTTGACTTGTGGGTGTTCCTCTGGTATAGGGGAAGGCTGTTTTGCTTTCATATTTAATTATAACTTCACATCCACATGTTTCCAGTATATTTTTTTGGAAAGAATTTTTTATGATTTAACAAGTTAAAAAAAATCTTTTCCTCATTTTTTTTTTCAAACATGAACAGATGGTGCTTTTCTGTGTCTTTTTAAGGTTGCTGTTTTCCACAGCAGCACCTAAGCTATGTATTTAGCATAGTGTAACTGAAAAATATAAAATACAGAAGTGTCCACATAGTTTTGAGTTTTTATCAACAGTTCTACCTTACTAGGTGTTTACTGTGCATTTTAGTTGCATTTGTGTGGACACATGACAGCATTGGAACTGAGAGAATCTGAGCTCACATACTGCTTAAAACAATGCTTAAGATGACAACACAAATCTAATTTTAAATAGCCTATAATTTAAAGCAAATATGCCCCAATTATGCATTAACATGTGTAATACTTTATACTTGATCGTAACTGACAAGATTGAATGTGAAGGATAAGAGCAATAAATTTGAACTTTCAGACATTTTTATCATTCTCCCCAGCCATTGTGTCCTTCCTGTATAAATCATTGATTCTTAACCAAATGAACTGCTTAATTAAGATGATGACAGGTACTTGGCTGGGGTACTGGCTTTTTCTCTGTTGTGCAATGTCCATTCTAGTGTTACACTAAAATATAGATATAAATAATTTAATCATTTATGGCTATCCCTTCCCCAAATCACTTCTAACAGCGATACCAAGTGATATTTAGGACAATCACAGTCATTGTCCTCTGGATTTTAAAACACAGGTACAGGATCTGGAATAAAATTATCAATTTTTATTCTTTGGTCATAACATTAACTAACCATAGTAAACTATGTATAATGTGTAATGGTCAAGCCTTCAACAACTATCCTGAATGTGGGATATGGAGAGACACTGTTGACAAAAAATAAGAAAAACCTTTTGCACTTAACCAAGTAACCCCAGCTGGTATCCCAGTCCTGCCCATCCTTCAAAGCTTCCTCGACCGTCCTGGGTTAAGCTCATGATGCTCTTCCTTTGAATTCTCTCTAAGAGATTTGTAACCTTGTGAATCTATCTCTCTGAAGATGGTGCAAGCCTCGTGGGAACAAGATTTCTGCTTTATTCATTTTAAATCTCCTGACCCCTATTCATTATCCTGTGAACAGTACTCAGTAGCCATTTTGTGGAAATAATGTCATTAGATTTCAAGAAAGACAATATCTCTTCTTGTCTCTTATGAATGTTATTGATTTGTTATATCAGTGCTTACATTTTTTGCTCAGGTAATGAAAATCGTTCTGGTCAGGGAATACTCCATCCTGATCTGGATCAGCATGCCCTAAAAAGGCTGGTTTTATGATGATTGAGGTTGTCATTACTGATATCAGGAGTGCTTTGCTATACATGCTTTTATGTGACAGCTCCATTTTGCAGTTAGGCAAATGGAGGTTTTAAGGACTAAGACTCAAAGTCAATTCTATGATGTTTTAATAAAACATTATGCTGTATTGCCTTCACACCATCCTTGTCTTTATGTATACCAGAAATTCATTAGATATTGGATGGTTATAATATTTTATTAATACCCTGTGAGAAGTTTGAAAGTCATTTATGATAAACTCTTTGCCTCCCATCCAGTAGGCCACAGTTCTTGCTCAAGTGGTGATCTATGAGGCTGATAGATGTACCATCTAGATCAGCTAGTGAAAATAAAAGTGACAGTGGTAAGATTAGAACAATCCACATTCTACTGAAGAATTTGAAAACTATTCTTGAAAATGCACCTGAAATTTGTAGTATGGTAAAGCTGGCTCATAAAGGCAGCATTGAGTGATCTCCCTTCACACACTTATTACTTTTGAAATATTTTAGAATTTCAAAGGCAAAATGCTTAAAGAGCTCTGAAAGAATGACTGCCTGGTTTATTTTCTGCAATTTCAGGATTATGTAACACTTCATTTTAACTCTTTATTTATAAGCCAGAATATAATATTTGTTTGAAGACTAGTTTTAAATTTTTTGTTCTTTAGATAACTCTTCAGTGTGCCCACAACACAAATGGGTTCTGAATTAAACTGAAAAACTTAACTGAGGTATATATTGGATTAAAAGGACACTTGACAATTAAAAAATACATTTTTCCAAATTTCTAGCATCCTGCAATAAGAAAAGTGAATATTTGTACTTGTTTTGTAATTGTACAGTTAGTGAAAAAAAGTCAGAACAAATAAACTCACTGTCAAATGTATAATCCTTGAATTTTTAATTGTAATATTATTTTGGAGAATGTCATATATGTATAAGATGAATTATGATCATGCTTAACCCCTGTTCTCCTTCAAATTCTGCCACATTTATTTAAAAGATGACCAATTAGCCATGATGGTTATAGCAGTATAACAGTATAACAATGACATAACTGTTATACAGTAACTAACAACTTTTTAATTGGATTTGAGACTTGCTTCATAGGAGAGAATCTCATGTATAGTGAAAAGCCACGGCAAGATCAAAAGCCATGGCAGGGGAGGTCACGGGCCCTAGGGTGCAACCTACTATTGTTATTTTGAATGACTATTCTGTCCAATTGCCTTCTAAATATTTATGCTTATACTCTTATGTATGAACTTCTCTATACTTTGGTAAGATAAGCTTCTTTTGTCAGTGGGTAGCAGTCAACACAGAGATGAAAAAATGTGTCAAAGTGCTAAGAGTAACAGACTGAGGGTTCATCCTCTAAATGGGACATCTTTATCAATCACGCCTTACACACAAGACTCAGGGAATACCATGGAAAAAGAAAAGTACTGTAAGATCTGGAGGGTAGGTAGGAGTACTATGAAATGTTATCATCTGAACATGACTTGGGCGTGTCACTCACAAGTTCATAGCAGCTGTAGTTACCTGTACAAGATCAAGAATGTCAAAATCCTGATATAGATAATGGAGATACTTTCCAGGTCCCTCCACTTACTGAAAATCTATTGACAGTTGATAGCTCCTGGACATGGGAAAGCCATTCTCTTTGGAGGATAAGGCCATGGGAGTTTGCCTATGCTCCAGTGGAGACCCCCATACCCAAGAACATATAGATAACACCAACTGGGCCTAGTCAGTTATTGGAGGGAAAGGGGAGGGGGTGATAAGAATAACATAAAGTTGGGTCAGGATTATGGTATTCTCAAAGAATCACTCCTGTCACAAAGATCTCTCTCCATCTCTTATATTTCTTTGTGTAAGGGAACAAAAAATAGAGCTGCTATATTAAAAACTTCAAAAGAATAAGGATGCTGATTTCAGAGTCCAATCTCAAATCATGGAGATCACAGGACAAAGTAAGTAAAGAGATCTAGTGTCCTCTACAAAGTAAAACTACAAGCTGGGGTCCTCAGGAATATCTATTCCACTCTCTTCTGATCTCTTAGACTTCTTTTTTTTTCAAGGATCTACAAGTATGTGTTCTATTAGCCTTCCTTTTTCTACTAGGGTAAGTTTTCATGTCACATGAGTTTCTGGCTCAGAGGAGACCATTTTTGTTTCTTTTTATGGAAAGAAAGAATCCCAAACTTTCCCTGATTCTGGAAGCGAATGAAACCCTGAATGGTTTGCCTTTCTCCTTCATCTTTCCTTTGGTTTTAGCCCCAAAGCATGTCTCCCCAAAAGCCCTGTCTATCCAAGCTGTTCCTTGAGAACATGCTTCAGAATTTGCTGCTGCCATAGTTTTGATTCTTTGTTTCCCTTGGAGATTTCTGTCCTTAAGGAATGTTTATTTTCCCACTTAATGGCCCATATCAGATCTCCGTTTCTTACATTTAATTTCAAGGGTCAGAATTAGTTCTTTTTTTTTTTTTTCTTTTTTGCAGTCAGTGCTCTTAACCGCTGAGCCATCTCTCCAGCCCCAGAATTAGTTCTTTAAGGGTGGATAAGATTAGTTCTTTAAGGATGGATAAGAGTTGTCCAAAGTAACCAGCATTTTATAAGAGCCCAAATCTAATAATAATAATTAGGAACCAATTATTTGTCTCCTAAAATGCTAGTGAACAAGAAAAGTCATAACAGCTATAGGAGTTGTTGTATTTTATAAAATGACAGCGTTAGGGGTGGGGCTTGGTGGGCCTTGCCATGATGTTTTCCTGAACAATCAAGCCATGCAACATGCCTACTATAAAAGGAAATTTATTTGGAACATGGAGAAGAGGGTAGAGGCAGAGGAGGGAGAGGGACAGAGAAGGACAGAAAGAGAAAGGAGAGAGGAAGAGAGAATGAGAAGAGGCTGGCCAGTGACACATGGGGAAGAGAGAGGTGGGAGACTAGGTAGAGAGAGAGGAAATATGGAGAGTCCTTTTTATATGTGAGCCAGGCTAGTGCCTGGGTGTTGCTAAGTAACTGTTGGGCAGAGCCTAGAGGAAATGCTAACTGGGATTGTCGAAGTTGAAGGATTCTGAACAATATTTTGGAACACCCCAACCCAGGATAATGTCAGGAGTTATCAGGGACATAGAAGTAACCTAGATAAACCTAGAGTTACCTTTTGCCACTAGCAGTTTGCTTTTAATGCCTTTTGCCATCTAACTTCCTTATTTTTCTCCCTGCCATCACTGTGCAGCAATCTGTCATGCACCTTGACTTATACCTTGGAACAGTTCAGAAATATTTGAAAATGTTTAGAAATATTCTTTGTTGCTATGGAGAGAATTACTGGGTTTTTGTGGAAGGAGATCAGAGACACTAAATATCCACAAAAATGAGAAGTAGCATAATTTTCAATTCACAACGTTAGTAATTGCTTATTCAAGAAACACTAGACTGCCAGTAACTATAATACCTGCCTCCTTGTCCTTGTCTGCCCCATTGTGATGGTACGCATGAGTGTCTGCTGGTATTACATGGAGCAAAAGCAATATTAAAAAGAAACAAACATTGGATTCCTATGAGGCTAGGTTCCAACATTATCATTCAGTTACTAACTTTGATGACAAAGCATGGTGACATTGGCAGATTTGGAATGATCACAAAGCTTAAGGGATTGTTGTTTACCTCAAAGGTGGGTTAACAATAATGTGATCAGCCCCAGAATTGATCTGCAGTTAAAAGACCTAGAAAAATGCCAGAATAATCTACTCCTGCTCTGTCAGTTTGATTTTATTGTACTGACTTTAGCTGACATCAGGGTCTACAAAGAAGGAATCCGTAAGCATGTGGTAGGAAAATCCTAGGATTCTTTACTTAAGAATGTAAAACATGTATGAAAATAAAATGTCCTGGGGAAAAACACTGAATCTTGAATTGAGAGTTGATTTATTTATCTTGGATCCTTGAAGCTTGCTGCAGAACCCTGGCAAAGACCAGTCTATGATCTCCCTCATGTGGCTTCACCCAAAAAGGGAAGGAAAATTTGGCAAAGAGGAATCCAAGAAGCATGTTTATCTGTATATTTCTTTCGCCACTGCTGGGAAGCCAATGTTGAGAACATGTCTAAAGCAGGCCATAGAAAGTTGTTTGCCAAAATGATCCTAGCCAGAAAAGTAAAAGCCCAGCCAGGTTTAAAGAAAGAATGTTTGTAGCATTTGTTTCTTTCTTCAGTGCTGTTACATTGTCAGACAGAGGGAATGTGAAAGGATCCATGCTGACTGAAGTTGTCTAGGTGAGTGTTGGCCAAAGTGTTTAGAAAGCAGTGGTTATGGAAGATTTCTGCTTGATGAGATAGAAAAAAAAAGACTATTTTAATTTTTCCTTAAATGACTAAGGTACTTGTAGCAGTAGAGAGCTTTGCTACTTAGTAGAATATCCAGTAAGAATGGTTCAGAGGAAAGAGGCAGAGAAAAGTAAGCCATGAGGGTTAGGTGAGGTAAAGGAGAGAAGAGAAACGACAGAAACAGAAAGCAGATTGTACATCTACCAGTTAGTTAAGGATTTAAATTTTGCCTTCACGCCTGATCTACTTTAGGAAACTTCAGCATTCATTCATTTCAGCTTGTTTTTTTAGAGGCAAAAGGAATCAGTATTTTATTCATTACAGAAATACAAAGTCATTTATGATTTGCTTATTTTTAAAACAAAGTTTGGTAATTTTAAACTATTCATTAAAATATCTGATAGGAACAAAGATCTACCTGATGTAAACCTGTTGGTAGGTCTTACACCTCACATTTACTTAAATTCTATTGAAAGAATGTCTAGAAACAGCCTCAGTATCAAAGACCTGTGAGAAATCCTCATTAGCACCCATGCTTACCTCCAGAAATGCTATGGAAGAGCAAAACACTGAAAAAGGCATTGGAATACTTGCTGTTAGTGTCTGCAACTGGATTTTTTTTTTTAAAAAAATGAAGTGCCAAAGGTCTCTGAAGTGAATAGCAAGTCATTTTATTTGAATTTTTAATATCATATCTTGGAATGTTTTCAAAATCAAGCCTTGTAACGTATTGTCAAGAGGAGATAATAGGAGCCTCTGCAAATGTCAAGGCAAAGGTCACATCTGACAAATTTGACTCCAGGTTTGGCTAGCAAGAAATTTTGTCACTTTCTTGTCCCCAACTTACTTAGCCCCTAACTTTCCTCAGTTAGTATAAAGATAGGATAACAGATCTGGCTCCTGGTTGGTTACAATATGCTGCTGTTTTATTTTTGGATATATTCTCATATTCTTCATACAGTTTCTTGCCAGTAGATCTGGCTCACCAGGATATAAGCTTGGTTTCTTTTTCTGTGTGTTGTCATTGTTATTTGTTTGTTTTATTCCAACTCTAACTTTCAGAAACTTGCCTTATGTAATAGAAGATGCTCAGCAATTGTTTGCCAGAAGGAAGAAATGAGTAAATTGTCTTCTTAATATTTCCATGCAGCAAGCCCAAACACAGTAAAGTGTGGAAAGAATGTGGGCTATGCTGAAATTTTATGTGCATGATCCTCAAAGTCAACTAGTATCTGTACAGACATTCTGGGCATTCTTAAAAAACAAGTGAAAAGGTTAAAATTTTCAATGATGCTCATGCCCTAAGCTGCTTAGATGAACTTTGGAAGAAAAAAATGGTGCAATTGCAGCATTTACTATCTAAAACAAGGATGTGTGCCATTCTATTCATTTGTAAAATATATCTTCAACCTCTGAGCAATGAGCTAGTGTGATGCAATGTCTTTATCCTTTAATGAGCTTATATTTACGCTGGCTAGAATGGTGAGAAATCCAGCTTTTACAACCTTAGGGCAAAGCAACTACCTCTCAGGTTATGGAGGTTGCACCATTTAATTTTCTGTGCAGATGGCTGACTGACATAGGAAGCAGATTTGAAGTAAGGGACCAGGAAGGATGAACACTTCTATGACTCTGCTTCCCAGTGGGATTTGCAGTTGGAAGTGATGGATATGGAAAGTGAGTCCTCAACCCCACCAAGGCTTCTGTGTCACAGGCTAGCCCATTAGCCTTCTGCTGACTTTTCCTGCACATTTCCCAGGGTCAGGTCAGGGCTTTCTTTGTTCATCTTAATGATGATTTCTTTCTCTAGTATTTGTTGATCTCAGGTGAGCTACATCTGTTCCATTTAATCCCCGTTTACTGTGATGATGACATTCTCTCTTTGTCCCAAGTGATTCACAGTATGATTATTATACTGGCTTTTCAAAACTCACTTCACAGTACCCCTCTTATTTTCAACGTGCTTGTTAACGGCCTTTGAAATTGGTTAATTTCTTAGGCTGCCACTGATTTGGAATTTTTATAGAAACATCTGCCAGTATAGAATGTTTTATGGTAAGTGTTTATCTATTTGAATTGCAGAACTCAAGGCTCCAAGAAAGTCATGGGATTTAAAACAAATTTACTTTCAATATTCTGATTAATCTGTATTTTGAACCTAAGAGTTGAACCTAAGACACCTTGTAATATTGGAGAGTTGCAGCCTTATTTTTGAAAGATGACACATTAAATATTCTGACATGTTGGCATGCAATCATAGGGACAATCAATACTGATGATTACTCACAGTTGAAACTGCTAGTGGTAAACCTCAATAATTTTGCTTTAAACAGCTTCATTCTATGGCTTCCATTGTTCAAGACCCATTTTGCTCCCTACCAATCATGTTTGAAATGTGCTGTAATAGTAACTTCTCATTGATGTGACTCTAAAAGAACAGTTTAAAGCAAGAATTTATTTTATCCTTGAATTCAGTGATTTCAATTCATGGTTGGCTAGCTCTACTGTTTTTAAACATGCAGCAAGGCAGGAAGGTTACAACATGAAGGCATGACAGAGAGGGAAGCTATTGTCTTCCACCAGCAAAGAAGCCAAGAGGGAAAGAAACCAGAGAATAGAATGCTACATATGCCCTAGTTCCCCCAGTCAGGCTCATCTCTGAACACTTCCACCACATCCCTATAATGTCACTTAATGGCTCCATCCAACCTTGAAGTTGGATTTCATGTGAGTTCCCAAAAGCTCAACATCTGTGGATCAGCAGACAAGTCTCCAGCATATGTTTTAAGTCTTCAGCACACTTCTTATCCAAACTGTAACACATATCGCATGTATATCTGTCACTTAATTCTATCTACCTCTTGACATTTTTTATGGTTAGAATGCACATCAGACACACACACACACGCACATGCACACACGCACACAAGCTGTACACAGCTCATAAAATCAGCTCAACTCTTGAGTGCCTCTACTATTTACTCAGTCCTCAACATAAGCCTACCTCCATCTCTAGCCTATTTTAAAGATAAAATTGCCTTGTGTTTTCTCAGTAGCTCATGGTATAAAATACATCAAGTTTTTATATGTTAGTTGTTACACAAAATAGTGATTTGGGTATTCCTAGGGGTTTAACTGAACCAAACTTACCCTATTTGTGAGGATATATGTGTTATAAGAATTTATCTGAGGAGCATATAATCATTGTTGGACTTATGGCTGAAACAGACCTGAAAACTCCTCTGGCCATCAAAGTTATTTGGTGAAAAGCAAAGGAAAGCAGGAGGCAGCCTGGAAAAGCGTGGTGTTTGAAGAGGTAATTTTTGTGAAGGGTTCACTCTCATTATTTGTAGGAGACACTTCAATGCTAATAACTATTCTTCATTTTAAAAGTACGATCCAACCCCGATGTCATATACAATTGTGTGTTATGCCCTTGAACAAAATGAAGTTTTAGTCCTTGTTCTACTGCTGGAGGTGAACTTAGAATTACCATGGTGAGCCCATTTTACAAGTAAAACAGCAATGGAGAAAACTGGATAGGCTTCTTCTATTTTAACTAAAGAAAACCTCGATCATTGCTCACTTGTTCACTTGTTATGCTTTTTTTTTAGCAAAGATCTGTGATAATTTCGGAGATAATTCAGTACAGTTTATTTCTCATCAGTCAACATAGTGAGATGGGAGCCTGCTATATTAAAAAGACCAACTTAAATTAGTTATATATTGTTGAGCTAATTGCTTGTTTCATTTTTAAAGACTCATCTAAAATATGGAATTTTAGAAAAGGACACACAGAAAATAAAATAAAGCACAAGGCAAAATAGCTTACTCCTTCTAAAAGAAAGTTCATTTTTGAGTGGCAGATAGCATGACTGATCCATGATTGAAATAGATACCTTGATAAAGACAGTTGATAACACTTTCATTATTTGCTTTTCTTCTATTTCCTAAATGATCAAGGCCTTATTGGATTCAAAGCCCTTAATCTTCTAAATTACCATTGAATCATGCACATGGCCTGTGTTTTTCTGAGATTCTTGCTGTTTATTCTGTCTTCCCCAAAATGCCCCAGATGTCTCTATGAAATTAGTTAACCCTTATTTACTACTACAAGCTTTCAACGTCTACAGAAAGTTTAATCCTACACCTCTGACCTGTATATCCACCTGCCTAACAAGCCTCTTCACTTTAATGACTTTCAGGAGCATCAGATCTCATCCCAAAGTTTACAGTTTCCCTACTGATCAACCTACTCCTCCAGTGTTCTCTAACATGGGGATTGTCCAATCCATTTGGTATTTAATCGTACCAATTCCAATGACTTCTTTTTATTTGGTCACCTTTAATGCATCAGTTTTGACTCCTCAGTATTTCTCCTGCTACCAGTTTAGTTCAAGACATCATCTTTTTGCATCCTTTCTTATGCTGATAAATCTATTCTGCATGCATTTGACAGAATTCTGTACAATTATTTATGTATCTGCCATATTCAACATTTCTTTCTCCTAAGGGTCTTCTCCTTTCATTTAACTGTCAGCTTAATTTACTGTTCTTTCAAGGAAGCATTCCTTGTCTGCTCACAAATAGAATTCTCTATTCCATAGTCTCAGGGACCTTTGTACTTGTCTCTAGTCTGCTTCATTAAAAGTTAAGGTTGGTGAAGTCAAATGTCTTTAAAAGCAGATCTGTCTTGTTTCCACCATAGGGATATATATATATATATATATACTTTAAAAATATGTAATGCAAAACACACACACAAAAAAACATTGAGTACTGTTGTGTATACTTCTTGAATCTAGCAATCTTTGTAAACATGGATAACATTTCATGTTTATCCCTCTATGTTTTTTCATTGGCTATTTTCTTTATTTATATTTTATATGTTATCCCCTTTCCTGCTCCCCTCCCCCAGAAACCCCATATCCCTTCCCCTTGTTCTATGAGGGTGTTCCCTCACCCAACCATCCATTCCCGCCTCCCTGCCCTGGCATTCCCCTACTCTGGGGCATCAAGCCTTCACAAGACCAAGGGCCTCTCCTCCTATTGATGCCCAACAAAGCCATCCTCTGTTACATTTGTGGCTAGAGCCATGGATCCCTCTATGTGTACTTTTGGTTGGTGGTTTAGTCCTTGGCAGCTCTAGGGGGTCTGGTTGGTTGATATTGTTGTTCTTCCTATGGGATTGCAAACCCCTTCAGATCCTTCAGTTTTTTCTCTAACTCCTCCATTGGGGATCCCATGCTCAGTCCAATAGTTGGCTGTGAGCATCTGCCTCTGTATTTGTTAGACTCTTGCAAAGCCTCTCAGGAGACAGCTATTATCAGGCTCCTGTCAGCAAGCACTTCTGGGGATCCACAATAGTGTCTGTGTATGGTGACTGTATATGGGATAGATCCCCAGGTGAGACAGTCTCCGGATGACCTTTCCTTCAATCTCTAAAGCTTCTGCCTTTCAGAAATCTTTAGATTTTACTAATAGCTTCCTTTTCCTGGAACCCTGATAATCTTTTCAGTAAACAGAGAATCTATGTTTTGGTGTTAGATTTCTGAGGGAAAAATTTTCATCAAGGTTTTTGTTCATAAGAAAAAGGACAAACAATGTCAGTGTTTAGTTTTCCCTTGTGTAACATCTGTGTTTGTATTTGGACTTTAGCACTTCCATAGATCTTTATAAAGTCTGGTCATTTTAGTAAGATGTGGTATTTTGGAAAGTCAGCCACAATGATAAGTGATTCCTATCCATGGACTAGACTGTGGTCATTTCTTTGGTTTCTAGTTGATCTGGTAATTTTAGTTAGAGGAATATCTGGCCCATCCATACACGTTAAGGTTTAACATAGCGTTTTTTATGAAAAAATAACTAAGATGCCCAAAGGGTGTGAGTTGTTAAGTCAGCCTCAATACATATTCCAAAAATACTAAGAAAGTACTCAAAGATCATAGCTTTATTTATGATAATAAATTCCTAGTGAGTGGCTCCCTTTCAACATTTCTGGAAATTGGGTTTTTATGTATAAAAGTCTTCAAAATCCAACAGGATTGAATGTCTTCTATGCTCACAAGCTTAACCTGGTCTTCCTTTCATGGTTTTGACAAATGTATTAGCCACTATGTAATGTTGTGAATTACCCCATAGTTTGTGGTTTAAAGCAACACACATTTGTGATGCTACATTTTCTGATATTACATTTCCTAATGCTTGTAGACTTACAGTAATAAAAGAGGGTTCCAGCCGGGATGCGATTTCTCTAGAGGCTTCAAAGGTAAATCTCTTCATCTTTCCATATTCCATAGGCTACCTGTATTCCTTTGTCCTTTCCCTTCCAAGTACATCAGAGTATATCCTTGGCTTCTACAACATGGCTCTGTTTTTAACTGCTACCATCTGCTGTCTCCTATATGGATCTTGTGGTTTATACTGGGCTCACCATGACAGCAGGATACTTCTCATCTCAAGTTCCTTTACTAAGCCACAAGGGTACACATTCTTAGGAACATATCTGAAGTTCTGGGCATTAGTGCATATATATCATACAGGGGCTGGTATTTTTCTACCATACTGAAGTATATTTAAAATTTCTATATTTATAAAAACTTCAGTCAGACAAAATTAAAGTTTAGAGATAGAAGTTATAGCTCATCTAATTTTTTTAAATCTTAGTGCCTTAATGTCATGTGTCTCCTCTCCTTCCCAAAATGCCATGTATATATCACAGCTGCTTATTATCTGTCTGTTTAATTAATTTTCTGTCTGTTCAAATGTGAAGAATCATCATTTGTTGGCTTAAACTAGGTATCTGATCAATTAAAAACTATCTTTTGAAACTTTGGAGAGAGTAAAGCAGCTTAATAATTTGAGACTACACCCTTTACAATTACATATAAAACTCTGCTATATTATACGTGACAAAAACAATTTTTAAAGTGTACCTTAGATGTTATCCCTTTGCTTAAATCATTGCTGACTTCCTTAGAGAGAAGTGGGTATTACTTCTACTTTGTTATGATAGTATCGTGTGTACTACTTTATTACAGAATTTACTACATTGGTGTATTGATCTGTTTATTTCCCAAACTACCTGCAAATGTCCCAAGGGCAAGGAGTATGTTCTTGCTTTCCTTAGTACTGATGCTGGCTGTAGCCATTACTAACATGGTGGTACATTCATGTTCTTTCCTGAGGGAATGAGTCTGTGTAACCCTCTTTAGGCATTGGCTGAGTAGCTACATCTTAACACTGATGGCCTAATGTGATAATAAGATAGGCTGAATGAATATAGAAGGATAGCTAGAGGCCATCTCCAGTCCCTGGAAAAACAATTTTTTTGCATATATCACTATAAAGGAGGTTATTACCTTATTTCCTCCCATAAAACAGTGCAATGTAATGGGTAGTGCAGATGCACATGTATGTAACTGGATTATTGGTAGAGTAAGCATGGCATCAGAGAAATTAAATGGACTGTAAAAACATTAGTGAAAATTTAAAACATTGTATTCAGTGGGAAGAAATTCGATCTGAACTTGGAAATTCTATAGGTAAGTTTAGGGCGTATGAATCTGTTAGAATTAAGTGTCCTAGTAGATGTACTTCTAGTCATACTTTCTTTCAGCTTGCATCTCTGCATCCAGAAACAACACGCTTTTACTTGCTAGTTACCTTCACCCTTTGGCTAGGTAGCAACTCTCTTACCATTTGTTGGCATTTCCTTGTAGCTGTAAGAGGTTTGACTATAGATTCAGACCTACCAAAAAGCTATCTATTGTATCGTGCATAGTGCTTCTTTAACTTCTAGAATGTGAATAACAGATTAAGCCAAGTGTGTGTGTGTGTATGTGTGTGTGTGTGTGTAATTAAAAATCTACCAGCTAAATATAATATTAAAATACACTCTGAGAAACAGCTTGAGAAGATAGCTGAGCTGTTTCCAGGTGTAGGACAGCATAGTATAAAAATAAGAAAAAACAGTGCTAGGAAGAATGAGAACAGGAAATGAGACAGTGAATCAGTCTCCATGTGATACTTCTTTGTCACTGGCTAGCTGCATTGTAACACTGACTCAGGAACACGATAATAAGACAGGTTGAAAGATTTTTTTTAAAATGACCAGAATCTATCTCCATTACCCGGAAAGCAAATCTAAGCACATGTCATACTAATGAAGATCAATAAGTCATTTTCTAACATAAAGCACAGTAGAGTGTATGATCAGAGAAGAGTGACATGCACATATTCTGAATTATTGATAGAGTAAGCATGGCATCAGAGGAATTAAGAAAACATATGAGTGTCTACCTATGTATATATATCTATACATACATAGGCATATTTTTCCTTTCTGGATTTCTTGAGACAGAGAATGGAGCCAGGCTCACTTTTGTTCACCATGTGAGCTACTATACTTAATGGTTTTCTAAACTACTCTGGCATATGCTTGGAGTCCTGAGACCCATTCAGTGGATGCTGTTGCTGACCCAGCATTGCAGCCCTTTTCAGTGCTCTACATAATTACGTTTCTAAGATCCCAGCAGAGAGACCCTGGTACCTGAGACTCCTGATGTAAGATCTTAACACAGGGAGAATGAAGAAAGCTCTGGGTATCAGCTTTCTTCAGCACATGCATGAGTCATCATGTCGATGAGACTTTATGGATGTAGCTTCTGACATCCCCAAGAGTCAGAATGTCAGGGAGTTTGCTGCTGTAAGATTTTGTCTCCTATGAAGCTGCTCTGTGATGTTCCCGGAGCCTTAGAGGTTTTGTAGCTTTATCTATTGGGACCTGACTCCACAACTTTGCCTTTTAACCAGTTATAATTCTCATAAGATTCTTTTTTAAAAAAGGTTTTATTTACGTATTTTATGTATGTGCGTATACTATAGCTGTCTTCAGACATATCAGAAGAAGGAATGGGATTCCATTACAGATAGTTGTGAGCCACCATGTGATTGCAGGTAATTGAACTCAGGACCTCTAGAGAGCAGTCAGTGCTTGTAACCACTGAGCCATCTCTCCAGCCCAGAAGATTCTTAATAATAGTTAACTTCCTGTTCTTTGTTTGTTGGTAATGTTAGCTCCATGTCTAAAATGTATAATAGGCTTCTATGTCAGACATATGCTTTTCCCTGATGGAACAGAGTAATATATTAAGAGGACAATCTTATTATATTTGAATTTTGTCATATTTTGAATAAAAAGATCAAAAGACTTATTATTATATAAAACATATATTATAATATATGATACATATGTTACTATGCATGCTTAGATTAATACATAAAAGTATGTATTATATCAACATGGCAATGTACATCAATATATACAAATAAGGAAAGATATTAATATGTATATTCTCATCCAACTATGTGATAGGTTATTAGTGTTCCTATTGTCACTGTGAGGTATTTAAGGAATGATTCAGAAGAGATCAAGAGGAATAATTTTCAAGTAGATATTTTCCTCTAAAGAAAATTTAAAAATCATGTCATTCTGTTAACCCACTAATTTGAGGGGAGAAGAAATATGACATTTAGAAAGTTGTTACAATGTCTTAGTCCTTTTCCCCTCTGAGTGACATTTTAAGGATAGAGAGACGATTCTTGCAGAGGTGCAAATATAATGGTTGAGGTCTCTGAGAGTTCTCACTCAGCTTTATGGAGATAACTATTTCTACTTCTAAAACCTTACTGTTCCTAGGGCTTTATATATTTCATGTGTTTTCTTTGAATGGTGTGATTCAGTAGCATTTTGCTAAAATATTAACCACTCATAATTTATATATTTATCTATCTTCATGGAATGGGGTGCTAACAACTGTGTAAAAGTAATATTGATGTTAATATTGTCCATGAAAACCCTGCCTATTTTCATATCTCCTTACTTCATGGAGTTTCTTTTTGTTTTAGTCACTCATGTAATAATCCAGAAAGACTATGGAATTAGCTGTTTCCATCGTTGGGCTGACACACCAGCATCTTGGAAGCGCAATACATAATAAGAAAGAGATTTTGTGGTTAAATATAGGATTTTCTTCTATAATAGGTTGATCTATCAATATAATTCCCACTGGCATTTTCCAATAAATGCAAGTACTGTTAAGATGAAGGGAATATTAAAATATTTTGAGCCCTGTGCTTAAAAAAAAAAAAAAACCCTGTCCTATCAAATTAGAATTTACAAAATTAATCTTAGTGGCTGGTTAGTAACTGAAACACTGGCTGGTTGGATACCTAACTGGTACCTAACAATCTAATCACTTTGTTTAGTTATTTTTTTCCCTGAAATATTAGTCACCTTCTGAGATACAGACCTCATCTGTAAATAAATCATACCACTCTGTGTAGGAAACCTATGTCTCCTTGCATAGTCATCGTGCTAGTCCTAAGAAGTTTTTGATTTTTTAGATATTGGCAACATCTATATTCTACTTGATTACTTTCTAAATTTGTCATCTTTCTAGCATAGGGAATTATTAATCATACCAGTGAGAAGTTGTACCATTTCTTATCTTTTGTTTCCCAAATCTATAGAGAATTCTTTCTTCATTAAAATACTTTTTTTGAAGCCCACAGAGTAAAAAATGAATTTTCATTTATTGATGTAGGTTATGTTCTGTTTAAGTAAAGACTGTGTTATTGACCATGTAGGCTGAATGGGAAAAAGGCCAAGGGTTGGAAGAACGCACATATGCTTTGGAAGGTATATTTGCTTGTTCGCTTATATAAATAACTTTTTTAATGAAATCCTTTTTATTTGATATTTTATTTATTTACATTTCAGATGTTATCCCCTTTCCCTGTTCTCCCACCCACCATTAATCCCTTATCCCATCCCTCTTCCTCCTTTCTTTTTTTTTTTCCTCTTATACCATTTAAATTACATGCAAGTATTAAGGTATTCCTAGGTTGAGGAACTAAGAGTACAATAGATGCAAATAGTCAAGGAACAAACAAGACAGTAAACCCAAGTAGTCAAAGAACACGCAGGACAATAAACAGAATTCTGTGATCACTCCTGTGATCACTATTTCTAGGGCTTATCAGGATGACCAAAATATCTGAGCCTACTTCCCTGTCCTAGCCCAAAGTCATATTCATGCCTGAAGCCTACTTCTTTGTTCTAGCTTAAGACTTAGATTCCTGCCTGTAATTACTTATTTGTTCTAGTCTATAATTTAGATTCCCGCCTGAAATTACTATTTTATTCTAGCCTAATGCCAGATTCCTGCCTGCAATTCATTTCCTTGTCCTTGGCCTATGTCAGATTCCTTCTAAGCAGCCCATTTCTTTGTCCTTGGCCAATGTCAGATTCCTGCCAGGCAGCCCCAAAAGCTCTCCACATCTCCCCCTTTTTTATTGCATAAAACAGACTGAGCCTGTCTTAGGTTATTTTAATCTGTAAAAATTGTTTCCGGAGCCTGGAATTTGAAAAAGAAAAGATTTCACAAGGTTGTTGGATAATCTGTTTACCTCAGGAAGAGACTTCATGTTATATTCTTGCTGCTCATGTCCAAGGAACCGTCAATGACCAGGATATCCCTTCAATTCTGTTCTATGATTTGGAAGGTTCATTTCTTACTCCTGTTGCATTTAAATTTTGTAGCTTCAATGAGACCATAGTCTCTGTGATGCCCCTGAGTTCCCAATGACCATTGTTTCTCTTCCTAAAAGGTAATCTTGCCACTGTGATTATATGACTAACAGCTCCATCGCTCTGGACTTTCAGCCCTCTGCAAATTTTTACTTTATTCTAACAGTGTCCATGATTCTACTCCTTAAAAACCTGAGACAAGAAGTTTGACTCTGAGATCATGGCAGTTATTTTATCTCCAATACCTGCCAAAACTGAACTTTAACTTAAATATTCCTTACAAACTCTAACGTGGTAAGTGAACATGGATTCCCCAGCTCTCTGTGAATCATATTCTGCTACAAAGGAAGTGAATCTGTATTCCTACTCTGGTTAAACCCAAAGACTAAATGAAAACTAACTAATATCAGATCAATTCAAGTACATGTTTAAAGAGAAATCCATAAATTCTTTGAGAATGAAGATCTTAATCCACTGGGAAATCACTTTTGTTTCTGCTACATCTCTCTTTCACTGTACTGTAATGAAAATTAGGATGGATGCAGGATAATAATACATTTATGAATCCCTTATTTCTAAATTGATACAGTATATATTTGACAAGAGGATGTGTTCAATCTATTTTTTTTTTAGATAAACTGAGCTGAACTAGGTGTTTTACAGTAAAACATTTTCTGGGAAGATGCTACATAGAGCTACTCAACCCAGATAGGGAGCCTGTGAAAGAGCAAAGTACTGATCTAACCGAATTCCAACTTGATGAACCAATGACTTGAATTGGGGTCACTTATGGGACTATGGATGAAAAGTTACTTAGATTAGCAGAAATGATTAGTTTCTAAGATAGCTTCATTCCCAAAGCCTACCCCAGCACAGGTGATAGCTTAGAAAACCTGAGAACCTTAAGCACACTGTACTGCCTGCAGGTTGGAGAGTATTCTTTCCAAATGATTCCATTTGTCTAAGCCTTTTCCATTTGGTTCAGCTGCTTTATGCTTCTTTCAGGCAGCTGGTTTGATCTCAGAATCTTTTTTGCAGCTTGTCTTCTCTGAGAGTGCTGGGTTTGGTAAATCTGTTCGGTTTCAGAGACTTCCCAAACTTCTATGTTTAAATTATTTACCTTCTTGTTTAAGGCACTTCCTTCCTGGATAGAATATTTCAATCATAGAGAAAACAGTTACACACCAGACTATCTATCTATCTATCTATCTATCTATCTATCTATCTATCTATCTA
>NW_021604648.1:9906982-9948117 GCF_004785775.1 Grammomys surdaster | reverse complement strand
CTATCTATCTATCTATCTATCTATCTATCTATCTATCTATCTATCTACCTTATTGTTTATTTACTCATCAAATATTTTTACCGCACCCAGTATGCATTGAGCATATTCAGCAGTACATTGGAAACAAGAAAAAGGCAACTACAGCCCGCACCTTAAAGAATCAGAGTGTTAAGAAGTGATTAAAATTTGAGTCAAACTTGAGAGTCTGTTTCTGCTGTTTACCAGCTGGGCACACTCAACATGTCACTTTACACCTATGGATTCCAGCTTCTTCACTTTTTACATATAGAATAACTGAGGATAGGGAGCTATTACACTGAGATCACTTGTTGCACATGCAGGACCTCAGTTTTGATCCTCAGTGCCCATCTAACAAGACCAGCTCTGTTAGTTCCCAGTAAACTCACTTTCTTGGCCATCCTGCCTAGAAACAGGAAGGAGTCAGACAGGGAGGAGGGCCTGCGTAGAAGAAGGTTGACAAGCTCCAGGTTCAATGACAGAGCCAGTCTCTAGGAAATAAAGTGTGAGTCATCATATAGAACATAGCAAGCCCTCCTCTGGCCTCCACATGCCTGTAGGACACACACATAGAAACTCACACAGATACATACATACACATACACCACTTATACACAATATATACACATAGGGTATGTGTGTGTGCATGTGTGTATCTATGTCTGTTTGTGACATAACTACTTCATCAGATTGTTAGAATTTAAGGTGAGACTTTGAGATGTCCTTAATCTTCAACTACATTTCCTCCTTTTTACTCTATCACCATTGCCTTGTAAGTAAAACAAGAAACAGGGTTTGCTCTCTTAGCTGAGGACAATGTAGTTTGGTAAAAATAGCCTGGTTTTTGGCTAGGTCAGTTAGTGACTACAAGAGAATTTTACCAGGCTCAGCATCATCACAGTTACAAGCTCACATCACCTTGGGCTCTTTCTATGATGAAAGTTATTTTCCATCTGTCAGTATAACATTGCTTCAATGACAACTGGCAAAGTCTTTCTCAAGCCTCTTTTTGCATAAAAAGACTGAGAATCTTTTTGGCCTTATCCTGGTCTCCTCCCATAAATCTGTGGGCTAAAATTATTTCTTTCTTTTCAATTTGGAGGGGTTAGGTATACATTGGGTCACACTCGAGTCCTGGCAGCAAATCTCTGTGGCTTTAATGGTGCTCCTGTTGTCAGTATGCCCAGAAGATTTGAGCAATGGGAGCTCCCATAGACAGAGCTCAGAAGCAACACATTTTGCATGTAATTGACTACAATTTGAGACTGCCCTGGCTTCTATCATTCAGGACCTGTACAGGAAAAAAAGAGAAGGTTGTTAGAGGAATCCTATCTTGCTTAATCATTCTCTCAACCTTTTGATCTTGTTCCCTGTTGATAATCACTGCTGAGCATATTTAGTGCTGTGAGGGTGGGCAGGCACTGCTGCAGCCTGCAGCAGATTATAAGGTATCTCCTTAGGGGGTTGGCAAAAGATACCTTATGAAGCTGAGAAGTTGTTTTAAAAACATGTTTGTTTCCTTCACCCTAGAGAGTCTGAGCAATCAGTCTTGGGCTTTTCCTTTTTAAACTGCTTATGCTTATGAAGTGAATAATTTAATCAATGTATGAAGGTTTTTTTTTCCCTAAACATTTTCAGCTGTGATAGCTAATTGACATCTATGTTATAGGAGATTTTTAAATAGATTAGGTAACTTTTTTCTATGAGTTGGTTCATGCAAATTATCTCCTCAGAAGATTTTTGTTAGGTAATTTGAGTTAACTTTTTCATATTAGTTGAAAATCAATAACCTACTATTAATTTCTAAAACTAGAATCAAATATATGGTCACCTGATATGTTGGATAGTTTTAATGTCAACTTGACTTAATCTATGGCCATATCTGGGAAGAAGGAATCTTAATTGAGAAAATACCTCCATAAATTTGGCCTATAGGCAAGTTCATTGTTTATTTCTTGACTGGTGATTGATGTGGGAAGGCCGTGAATATTGCAGATGGTGTCACTCCTGGCTTGGTGGTGTTAAATACTATAGAAAAAAGGCTGAACAAGCCATAAGGAACAAACCAATAAGGTATACCCCATTCCCGTGTTCTCTGTGTCAGTTCCTGCTCTGAGTTTCTTCTTGACATCTATTGATAATAGACTGTGATATAGAAATATAATGGGAATAAACCTTTACCTCTGTAAATTGCTTATGGTCATACAGTTTGATCACAGCAATAGAAATCCTAACTAAGACACCTGAGATAACTGAGATGTGGCCAGACTCCCTGACCCAAAGTAGAGAGCTCTCTCACATCACTAATGATCATAGTACAAGAGAGAAACAGAAGAAGCATCCTAAGGTTCTGCATGTTCAGATGCAGGGCGTAGTAAAGAATTTTCTGTGTGGTTATATCGCAGAGTGACAATCCAAAACCACTTTTGGAAATAGAATTTTTTTCAATAATCTAGGTCTTATAGAAATTCCTAGTGAAAGGAAGGGGTGAAAGCAAATGGGAAGGATTCTAATTCTGCACCCAGACTTAGTGAACATGTCTTGATGGATTATCAGTATGCACTGGGGATACATAAAGAGTCAGGTGCACTCATACCCTGGTGCCAGCTTAATATGTTGTTTCAGGTTAGTATGTTGTTTTATGGAGCTATTTCGTAAGAATGTCAAAGAAGAATTTATATTGTATCTGCAATGAGTTAAAAACCTGTTTGAATACTTCTGGCTTTTTGAATGATATTTAAGACAAGTTGCCTTGGAAGTGTTTATGTGTTCTGTAAGCCACCCCTCCAAATATTTATGAATTTTTATATCTGTATGTAACCATTTACACTACCTCCTTTATCTAAATACATTAGATAATGCATGTGTGTGCTTGTGGATAGTTTCGATAGTGTGTGTGTGTGTGTGTGTGTGCATGCGCGCATGTGTGCGCACGCATGTGGACAGTTTGTGTGCAGATATATCACACACATATACTCACTCATGTATTGAGTGTATGTCAGAGGTTAGCTTCAAGTTTTGTTCCTCAAGAATGTTGTTTATCTTATTTTGTTTTGTTTTTGAGATAAGGTCTCTTACTGGTTTATGACTAACCAATTCACGTAGATCGGCTAGCCAGCAAGTTCCTGAGCAAGTGCCTGTCTTCACCTCACTAGCACTAAGACTACAAATACAAGCCACTATGCCCAGTTCTTTGTCCCTTTGCTTTTGTTTTTAACATGGCATCTGGGGATCAAACTCAGGTTATCATGTTTACAAGGCAATAACTCTGCTGCCAGAAGTTTCTCCATAGCCTCCTATGTAAGAGAATGAGGGATTTTTTTTTTTTTTAACGCTGAACCATCTCACATGCTATCTTTCTCTGCAGAGCTTTTCTTGACTCTCCTAGTTTGGATGAATGGCTCATGGTTTTTTGTTTGTTTGTTTGTTTGTTTTCCATTCTAAACAATCAGTTATAACTCAATTACCATACCTACCATTTACTATGCAATTACTTGCTTATATTTCAGCTAGAATATTAGGCATATATTTGTAGACATGAAGCAGGTCAAGCATTGTTCAGAAAGTCAGAGTTCCTTATTTAAGGTTGTTGAAAATCCAAATTATATGTTTATAAAAAATACAAAATGTACAAATATGATGGTGGTGGTGGCTGCCAGGATAAAAGGAAAGAGAGAATAAAAAAAATCAAAGATATAAATAATAAGATTATGTGACCAGAGAGAATTTACAGAAAGGACAAGACATGGACAGGCTATCGTATGGAAATGCTTGTATTGTTTGTACTGGTTCTATTACTAAGCACTGTGGTCATTACTTCTGGTTCTATGTCTCAATGCTTAGCAGCATTAAGGAAAAATGATATGATAAATGCAAAACTGACAAATGAATTATGTGTAGCTTGGACCCAAAGTGGAAGTAGGAAACTCATTCTGTCTTCATCTTGTAGTATCATAACTTTACTGAGAAGGTTACTAGCCATATAACATGTGCAGAGGTGTAGTTTTGAGATTACAGTACAGGAATTTGGAGATAAGTCTTTATCAAGGCTTGAGATACTAGAGTTTCTAAGAGTTGATCACTTTTATTCCAATAATGCTACTGTAAGTAATACAATGCATTCTTGTCTTAGCACACAGTCAATAACATAACCAGAAAGGAAAGCTTATTATATATATGCATAAAGCAAGCACTGAAATGATCAAAGCAGTGTACTCCTCAAGCAAAGGAAGTATGGAGATTTTACCCAGGGTCTCTTTGCATATTCCTTTATAGAAGCACTTTGGAGGAAAGAATGTTCTTCAGTTTACTCAGTTTGAGATATATATTACCGAGAATGCTTAGTTGAAGGATATAGTTCAAGAAAGAAAATACATTCACATTTCTGCACATATTGGGTTTAAAGCAGCAAAGTATTTGTTCAAATGATTGAAATGGTGGACAGGGACAATTATGGGTATGGTCAATTTCCGTGGATCAAAAATATTGTACCTAAAGCAAAAGAAAAGGACATTTTAAAAGTAGTGTAAGAGATTCTCCCTAAGAGTACCTGTTATCCTCAACAGCTAACTATTTTCTCTATTGAGTTGCACCTGAAAAAAGAAAACCTCTGCCTAATTCTTAGGGTCCAGTTAAGGATCCATATGTCCTCAAGTGGGGATAAAACAGACATAGTCCTAAATGAACATATGCTATAATCTCAAGGTATCTCTATTAGTTTCTGAAATGTTTAATAAATTCTTATTTGGTCAGAAGAGACTCTGATTGGGTAAGTTGAAAAGTATTCATCTCCTCTGTAGTCTTTATAATTCTCTGTTTAAGTAAAGTTCCTACCAAAAATAAAAGAGAAGAAAATAATGATAGATCATGATAATGCACATCTGGAACTCCAGAACTTGATGTAGATATAAAGAAGGATCAAGAGTTCAAGGTCATATTCAACAATATAATAAGTCCAACTCCTATCTCCTCTCTCTCTCTCTCTCTCTCTCTCTCTCACACACACACACACACACACACACACACACACACACTGAAAAACAACTCAACATACGCAAGCATGTTGACAAAGCAAATACATGCAGGTAAAAAGTTGAAATTAATTCTTCTATGGTCTCTAGCTTCATTTAATAGAGTTATATAGAAAGTAGTCCTTTCTAGGTACCAGTCTGGTTCGTTTAAATTATAAGAAACTTTACAGCAAATGTCTATGTTTCATTTCATTGAATTTATTGTCATAAAATATTGTTTTAAAGAGCCAAAAATTGATGAACACAGAACTGTCCCTATTTAAAGTATAGGATAACTCAGAGTCATTAAGTAACTGGCCCAACACAACAAAATAAAACCCAGCCATATTTTTCATAGGTCCTCATTGTACTGTATGTCCCATGGTCTTTTATTTAAGCGTATATGTCTCCTGGTGTATGTCTTTCTCAACATTTATCAGTAGTTTTATTTTCCCTAATTTGTGTTCTGTCAAATGTATACTATTAGACACCAATTCCTTGAAGTCTTTGTAAATTGATTTGATCCATGGAAGTCCATGGGGTAGTTACACGATATATTGTCTTATGAAAAAAAATTAGCATCTAAAAGATGGTGATAATTTATCTACATGTTAATTTAATGAATGAGCCTTGTGTGCATAAATGAGGATAGAACTAAAGAATGAAAAAATATTCAAATTAATTATCAAATAAGTATATGCCAATTTTGACGATTTCTACTTTTTAGCACACATTAATGTATGCTGGAATATGAGAAGAAGCCTACTCAAGATCCTCAAGTGAGACTTTATAAAGGAAAAGAATAGAGAGCTTTATTGAGGGAAATTGTCTGGATTCTTCAAATAGGAAATTTTAGATGAAGAATGTGCCCTTAGGAAAGGTCTAAATGACAAGAGCTGGCACTAGGTCAGAATCTATTAGAAGAATGAAATTGGAAAATCCATTAGGCTGCAGGCTTTTAAAAATGGAATTGTGAACTCTTGCATCCATATAAACAGCCAGGACTGAAAAAGGAAAGGTCAGCTTTTAAACTCTGATGAAAGGATCTACATTAGAAAGGTTTAGCAAATTCAACTGTCAAGTTGTGATTGCTAATGACTCCATAGGGAAGGTGAGGAAGGCAAGAAAGATCTGAGCCAGGAGTGTTTATCTCTTCTCATGAGAGGAGGAGTTGGGCCACAATTCAGTAATGTTTCTTAAATCTCTTCTGGGTACAAATTTATACCAGTAGTGTGATAGTAAACTATCCATAGTAACTAAAACACAGGAATGACCAATGGTGTCAGAAGTGACACAGAAGTACCAGAGCTAATGTATAAATAATCTAGCTATACTGAATTTCCTCTCTCTGGGCTTTTTAACAGTTTTTAATGATTTGAAATATTACATTTAGTTATCTATTTTCTATATATGTGCGTGGGGATGAGCATCACGGCATGCATGTGCAGGCCAGAGAAGTGCTGGAGAAGTCTCTTTCCACTGTGAGTCCTTCAGCCCACACTTGAATCTATAGGAGTGACAGCAATCACCTTTACTCACAGGTCCATCCCACCAGGCTCTGAACCCACTTCCAAGTTCTAATTCCCATTTATTTTTCCTTATCTGATTCCTTTTACTAAGCTCATCTTATCTTTTTACATACTTTGTATAAATATAATCTGGATTTATTCTCTGACCTTCAAATGTAAGAGGAGTTGAGCTTTTGTGTCCTATTGCATCTTGCTTTGCAACCCAGTGTCATGCAGTAGCATTTCTCATGTTATATTGTGATTACATGCTTGTATCTCCCCTGACACCCCAGAAAAAACAAAGCAAAGCTTATTCTAGATTTTTTATCTTAGCAAATATAGCATAAAATAAAGCACACAGTAGGTTCAGTAAATTTTTTAAGTAAAAGAAAGATAAGTGAGTGTCCTCTCCAATGGAAATCTGTTTTTCTACTTAGTATTTCTTCCCCATTCTTTCTTTATAGGACAAATAATCCAATTCCTACTTGTTTTTGGGAAAATTCTCTCTCTCTTTTTTTAATCTTGGATTTATATTTTATTGTATGCCTTGAATTTGATGCTAAAATCTAATATTTTAAGCCATTAGATACTAACCCAAACTATGCTGGTTGGCAAAAAAAAAAAGGTAGACATGGTCTATTGGTATGTGGTATTCTAAATACAGGCATCCTTTCTGATTCACCATTAGGAGAGTCATCAGATGAATTTGTCAGTCAATCTAGCAGTAAAGAGAATGCATGAATGGCTTTCAAGAAGGAAGTTCAAGAGAATGTGGTGAATTGGAATAACATTATAATAGCTGAAAATCTCAGCATATTTATGGGAAATACGTTGTGTTTCCAAGTGAAGTCCTTTTATCATTGTCAGAGAAATTATTTCCTAAGAGTAGGTCAGTGAGCAAGTACTCATTGGCCCTCTTCTGTCACTGTGCTTGGCTCCACTAAGGGATGAGTATGGTCAACGTGGTAATAGAAACAAGAGATACACACATATTGTGGGTCACATCTCAAGGAGGTCATGGGTATTACTGAAGAATCAAGATTAAGATGTGGCGCAATTCAGCAAGCCATGAGGTTTATCATTAACTGATTATTTATGGGCCAGGACAATAAACAAAGAGGGATATTGAGTAACCTATAATCTATTTACAAGAATATTCACAAATATTTGTTTGTAGTTGGAGGCAAATATTGTTCTGGGAAATGATAAGAATTAACACGATCAGTCTTTGTTGCTGACGAGCTTATACTCTGTTGAGATTATAATGTTTACCTGAGAGAATATAATGTAACACTGAGAGAAGAGAGAAAGCACCTAGAAGCAACTGATACGCTCACTCTGAGAAGCCAGAGATGCTGAATGCAAAAAAGACTTTGGCAAAAATCCTGGATTATGAGGAGCAAGGTTTTAAGAGGAAACTATGACAAGTTAGGTTTTTGTTATGTTTATTTTATCATTTAAACTTTTAATTTGTGTGTATCTGCATGGAAACCCATATGTGTGTAGCTGTATGTGTGTGTGTGTAGCTGTGTGTCTGTGTGTTGTCTGTCTGTATGTAGGCACATCTGTACCACAACATACATGTTGAGGGCAGAGGGCAACTTTCAGGAGTCAATTATTTCCTTTTATTGTGGACTATAGGGATGGAACAAAGACTGTCAGCTTGGCTGGCAAACACTGTTACCCTCTGATCTATCTACTTGGCTTGTGTTTCCTTTAACTTGTTACTACTAAGTTGTTACTACTATGTTGGTTCATAGTGTTACCATCAATGAATGTTAAATTATATGAAGTTGTGAGTATATACTATACATGTCCTTTTGGGTCTAAGGTACTTCACTCAGGATGATATTTTCAAGTTTCATCCATTTGCCTGAAAAACTCATGATGTCCTCATTCTTAATAGCTGAATAGTATCCCATTGGGTAAATGAACCACATTTTCTGTATCCATTTGTGAGACATCTAGGTTGTTTCCAGCTTCTGGCTAACACAAATAAGGCCATTATGAACATAGTGGAACATGTGCCCCTGTGGCATGGTAGAGCATCTTTTGAGTATATTCCTAGAAGTGGTATAGCTGGATCTTCAGGTAGATCTAGTTCTAATTTTCTGAGGAACCTCCAGATTGATTTCCAGAATGGTTGTACCAATTGGCAATCACACCAGCAATGGAGGAGTGTTCCTATTTCTCCACATTCTCACCAATATGTGTTATCACCTAAGTTTTTGACCTTAGCCTTTCTGGTTGGTGTAAGCTAGAATCTCAGAGTCATTTTGATTTGCATTTCTCTGATGACTAAGTGCGGCGCACAGCCTCGCCGATAAGGAGAACGCCACACTCAGGATTCTTCTGACAGCAATTTATTGTACAGCTCTTTAGATGGCAGTGAGGCGAGGGACCCCAAGCCCGAAAAACCTGTGGCTTATATAGAGCCCTAGGAGACGTGCCACACACTCATTGGCTCTTATGATATTGCCAAATTAGCATATTGGTTTTCGCGCCTTGCGCAGGCCCACATTCAAGCAAGGCTCTCAAGAAGAACCAGGAAGCAGGAAACCGGCGCCATGTTGCAATGGCGAACGCGGCTCCTAACATCTCCCCCTTTTTTATTAAATTGCTGCAACAATTTTCCAACTGTTATTTTGCCAATCAAGCCCACCGTTCTACCAGTAAGGCGTTCAAGGCAGTTAAACAGTATTGAGACCCTCCACACTTATGTCTCGTGCAATGGGAACCCGAGCCCTGGGAAGTGTGGAGGACTATCACTCAGGATTCCTGGTGCAATGGGAACACGAGCCCTCAGGGTATCCCACTGAATGATAGTGTCTTATTGTTTAAGCATATTTAACCAAGCTTGAGGGGATGTTCCCTGCTCTGAGGCAAGCAGTGCTTGAGTGATAAGTACTTTATCTCTATGATGTTGTTTTTTAAATTTGCAGAGCAACCAGAGTGTGATCAGCACTCCCCCAAAGATCATACAGCCAAACATTTCCACCCCCATCCACTCCTTAAAAAAGGAGAAGGTGGACATGAGCCAGGAAGTGAAGTCTCTAACATCAATCGGGTTTATTCTGGTCCCATTCAAAACAGCAATCTTGAGCAGGAGTTCTTCTTGTAGCTCCTCAGCCTGTTGTGACCAATTTCCTAGAGTTGCAAAGGCTGATAAACTGGTAGCAGCCCCCGCTAAATTTGTCTTCAGGGGTTGGTGAGTCCTCTTTCACAGTTCTGGTCAGTCTGCTTGGTATCCAGATTGGATTTTCTTGATCCTGTGGAAAAACACAAACAGCTCCCCTGGATCTCACCAAAACTGGATCCAGGCCCTTCCATTGGTTAGTTAAGACATCTTTCCATTTAACATATTCTTTTTGAGGACTTGGAGCCACATGTCTGTCAGCAGCAGATTGCCCATCAGAATCCACACCTGAAACATTTAACATTAGAGGCCCTCTGAGCCACTGAAACAGCAGCTGCCAATCCAGCATTAGATAGAGGTCCTCCTATTTCTCTACAAGCCTTCATCCATGCATTTAATCCTTTCCCTTTCCAAGGTGTAATAGCATTTCTGCATTCTCTAGTACATTGTTCAAAAATTAGTTGTTTGATTCCATAAGTCTGTACCGATTCGACTAGCGTTTTTAATTGTTTTAAATCTAGCTGTGAATGTTGTCTGGTTTGGTTAGCATCTTCCCATACGGGAAAGGCTACTCTTATCTTTTCTCTTTCCTTAGATGTAATAAGAGAATTGGACGACAGTCTTTCCTGTCTCTCTTTTGGTTTTTTCTTTTTAACTCTAACTACTTCCTCCAATGGTGGGGCAGATGGGGCATACCCCGGTGCATAAGGCGAATCCAGCCCATATCTTTCAGACTCATAACGGGCTGCTTCTTTATCTAACTCTGCCTGTTCCTCAAGATCTAACACACTATCAGAGGATGAGGTGTCGATATCCTCTGCATCTTCTTCATCCCCCGAGGACGTCTCCTCAGAGGCGAAGTCATTAATTCTTAAATTCTGAAACTCAGTTAACACAGGATATAGTTTTCTCTTAGGCTCTTCCTGTTTTTTATGTTCCTTTTTTGTAGCTACTTCTTTCTTAATTTCCTCTTTTTTCTTTTCCTTTTTCTTTATTTTATTTTTAGCGCTCTTATCCTTTTCTGCTTCTGATAGGCTATCCTGGTGTTCTGCTAAAGCTCTTTGTCCCTCTCTTACCTTGTCTTGGCATTTTGTATCCTCTATACATGGAGGGCAAGTACACTCCTTTCCTTGTGTATGGTAGTTAAAACAGAAGCAGAGCACAAGAACTACCACAGCCCGAACAAGGATAGCAATAGCAAAATAGACAGGATCCACCATACCTTGCAAAAAAGCGTCTAGACTTCTCACGCCATCAGTTCTGAACCCTCTGTTGAGCCTACAGGATCCCTCGAAACTGGATAAAACACTGAGACGTTCGGCCTCGTTCCCGGGTTTCGGCACCAGTTGCGGCGCGCAGCCTCGCCGATAAGGAGAACGCCACACTCAGGATTCTTCTGACAGCAGTTTATTGTACAGCTCTTTAGATGGCAGTGAGGCGAGGGACCCCAAGCCCGAAAAACCTGTGGCTTATATAGAGCCCTAGGAGACGTGCCACACACTCATTGGCTCTTATGATATTGCCAAATTAGCATACTGGTTTTTGCGCCTTGCGCAGGCGCACATTCAAGCAAGGCTCTCAAGAAGAACCAGGAAGCAGGAAACCGGCGCCATGTTGCAATGGCGAACGTGGCTCCTAACAACTAAGGACTTTGAACCTTTCTTTAAGTGCTTCTCATTCATATGAGATTCCTCTGTTGTGAATTCTCTGTTTAGCTCTGTACCCCCATTTTTTATTGGATTTTTTTTGTGTTTTTTGAAAGTTTCTTGATTTCTTTACGTATTTTTGATATTAACCTTCTATTGGATGTGGGATTAGTGAAGATTTTTTTCCCCAATCTGTAGGTCTTACTGACTATGTCTTTTGCCTTACAGAAGCTTTTCAGTTTCATAAGGTTCCATTTATCAATTGTTGATCTTAGAGACTGAGCCATTGAAGTTCTGTTTAGGAAGTTTCCCCTGTGCCAATGAGTTTGAGGCTCTTTTCCACTCTCCTATTAGATTTAGTGTATCTGGTTTCATGTTGAGGTCCTTGATACACTTGGACTTTAAAAGAAGGAAATTATATTTTACACTTGTTTTCAGAAGAAAAACTAGAAAGGAATAGAATTTTTAATGCCTGTTGTATTACCATATGTCAAGACTTTAACTCTCTTTTAATTCCTTCCATAATGCTATGATGGAGAGTAAATGAACAGAATTCACAGGAATTTAAATTGAAGTGCCAAAGGAACCTTGTCCAAAGTTACATTATGGATGCTAAATATGATTTAGACCTAAATTATCTGTCATATCTCTCCTTTCTATTCTTTCCCACACTAGTTTTAAAGTGTTGAATATTTTTCTCAGACTTATAATTTTGTCTTTATGCAATGACAATATAAAATTTCCTGGGCAGTTACAACCCTACTGCTCTTTCTACCTTTGGGTTTTAGGGGTATCTGAATCACTCATATGTGTGGGCATATACATATATACCTACATCAGTGACTCTACATACTGGATGATAAACAGCATGGTTTACTGGTACAAACTGTAAATGCTATAAGTGAATTGTAAATATGAATAATAGGTCAAAGGTCTTGGTTCATGTTGAAAAAGCTAAGAAGTAACTTGTAATAGAGACCTGGTAAACCTCAAGGAACACAACCAATGCACACTAGCTTATAATTAAAGCATGGTTTAGTAAATGTTTAAGACTTCAATATACATTTCATGGACAACTCCATCGTATTCACAGTATATTATGTCCCAGTAATGATATGTTTCTTTCTCAAGGCCCCCTCTTCTATCTTGAGAGCATGTTCCATTAGACAGTGGTACTCCCGACAGGGTCCTCATTAAGGGCTCTGCACTATGTGCCGTGGTAGCTCTTCTGCACTGTGTGCCGTGGTAGCTCTTCTGCATTGATCCTGTGTTGACTTGCTCATCTCTTACTCCCTTGCCAGGAGCCTTATTTGTTCTAGTTTCTTTAAGGTACTCTTTTCAAATACAACTTTCACACCCAAAGTAGAAGTACATATATTTTCTATCTTGACTGTTTCTTGTAATTTCCTACCTTCTTTGCTGGGTTCTCTCACTTCCTGTTTGCAGCTCCTTTGCTATGACCTATATGTATAGATAAAACTTTATAGATCCACCAAACTCACCTTATTCTGCCCCGGTTTGTTACTTGAATGTAATGAGACGTCTCCAAAGACATTCTCTCTTTCCTTGGCTTGTGACAACATATGCCCTGTTTCTCTTTCCCTAGGATGATTCTTTTTCAGTCACCTTCTCAAATGTGTATTCTAAATTCTTCTGCTCCGATGATGAGAACTGCTCCAAGAGTCCAATGGGGAAATTGCGAGAAGTTAAATGATAGGAAGGGTTTGGGAGAAGTAGAACCATGGAGGTATTATTAGGAAGTTTGGTCTCAGTCACATGTGATAGCAAGAGTTCACTGAAGGGTTTAAATCTAGGGTACAATGAGATCTAATTTGCAATTTTGAATCAAGGCAGGCAAGCATGGATGTACCGTGACTACCTATGAGAAATTAGAATAATTTGAAGAAAGGAGAAGAGAAAATTGACTTGGTTTGATAGTAGCAGCAAAGGTGAAAAAGAAGTGAGTGTGTGTGTGTAAGAGGTTTTTATAGCCCGATCAATTTGATACAAAGTTTACGATGAAAGAGAAGACAATTTGTTGTTGTTATTTTTCTCCCCAAAGGAAGGAGACCAGTGAGGCTTTCTGTTGGATCCACCTGTCCTAGGTTCCTAATCATTATCCTCTTTTGCAGGTGTCATAACCTTCTCATGGCTTTTCTTCTCCTTGGCATTTCTGTATGTATTTTTTGCAGGATGAAATATGTGACAGCCTTTTAAATATTGAGAGGTCCATTATTGGTAGAAGGATTAAAATGACTGTGTGGCCACAAGAGCACAATCAGGAAGGCGGTTGCCTGCGATGCATAGAGAATTTTATGATTTAATAAATAGGAACGTGTTGGGAGACAAGGCCTCTGTGACTGGAATTGCTTATGCAATCGTCTGTGATGAATTCATGGGGATTATTATAGCAGAGATTTAGACAATGGCATGTAGGAGGGGATGGTCAGATAAATCATCTATAGACTTTATTCTTACCCTGAGATTCTATGGTTCTGTGATATTGCCTTGTTCATCTTCCTCCCCTTGTGACAAATATGGGATATTCTGAATAACTGTGGCCTGCAGAATCTCTCTTGGGTGCAGGCTGCTTGTTCATTCAGAATTTTGTCATTTCTTTGAGTGTATGCATGAGAGCACAATTTATTCAGAGCAGTCACTCAGCAGTAAGGCACCGAGATGCATTAATGAAGCTACAGTAATTGAGGATTTTACCCAAGTGTAACTCTCGGCCCCAGCTCATGCATAATTCTTCTTCAGTATGGATTGCGCCTTTCCTGGCTAGCAAATCATGACCACCTTGGAAGGGCTGTAACTTTTAATTATAAGAGACACTTCTTGCTTTTATAACCCAAACAAGAAAACTGTTTGGTTATTGTCTGGACATATTGAAGTTTTGAATGTCAGCATCCTTTGGGAGAAAGAAGAATGTCATGTACCCTCCTTATGTATCTTGGCACAGATCAAACAATATGATTTCAAGACTGTTCAGTACTTACATGATGAATAAAGCATTTTGTGTTTAAAATTAGTGTTCATGTTAAACCACTATCCACCTTAAAAGAGTACTTATGCCAAAGACAAGAAGCAAAACAAATAAACAAACAAGCAAAGCAAAAACATAGTGAGGAGACACATCCATTAACGAGAACATGAAACCAAACCATACCCACTGTATGGCAGGAAGGGGTCACATTCAAGAACAGAAAGGTGTGCGAGCTACATGGTAATAGGGCCTGTCATATTTAAGCATTTGACTACATTCCATGAGCAAAATGACAGAGAATCTTAACATAATATAGGAATGTGACTGGCTGATTGAGACTCACACTTCTTCAGCAAGCCATTCTAGAAGCTTTAAACATGGAACCTTAGTAGGTCATTAATTAATAAAGTTGTGGAACCAATGTTTCCTGGCCACCTTTTAATGCATTAGCTGGCCATTATTTCCAGAAGTCCCTCTAGAGAGGGAAGGTAGGTAGCTGCTTAAAGAGATTTAAAAACAGAGTAGATGAAACAGAAGCTGCCCTCAAAAGGGCTTTTACATAAGAATACAATAAAAAGAAATGTGCAATTTGTGTGCAACATTTGACAGTAAAATGATCAGTCTATAGAGAACAGTCAAAGATTCATGGATGGATAGCAGACTTTAATATGAGATTTGGATTTAACAATGAAGGATAGAAATGGAAATGTAGAGGCTAGAGAGCTGTCTCAGAAGGTAAGAGTACTTGCTCTGCAGCTGCTAGGACCTGAGCACCAATCCGCAAAACCCATGTAAAACCTGGGCATGGTGTGCACATGCCTGTAACCCTAGCACTATAAGTGTATGTGTGGACCATGCAGATAGGACATGGGAGGGGGTGTTCTGGGTCTTGCTGGCTATCAGACTAGCTCTAGACAGTAAAGCAGTGATGGAGTAGGAAGCCTGAAGTCCTCCTTTATCCTCAGTTATGTGCATCTACATATACACACACGTGCATAAACTATATACATGCACTGCACAGATGCACAGAGAAGAAGGGGAGGAAAGAAAGAAAATGTAAGGAGGGACCAAGCATGGAAGTAAGAGTGAATAAATCAGTTTGAGTATCTATAAATAAGCTAAATTCAAGATCACTTGTAACATATTTCCCTTGAGTACAGTATTCGTTTTCTGAAAAAATATAGTCTAGTTAAACAATATTTTGCTGAGTGAAAAAGATGGTGATGGTAGAAGCTGTAGCATCATGTGTGACTGCACAGGCTTTATGCATATTGGCATATTTCATCCTTGAAGAACCCTAGAAGTACTAACTTCATTCCAATCTTGCCAGTGGAGAAGCTGAGTAGAGATTAGAGGCAGTAAAAAAACAAAAAGAATTTATTCTTCATCACAGACTAGTTTCTGCCCTAGTTACAGTAACATTTATCCAAGACAGAAGATAAAACAGGTGGCGATTTAATGTTCAAAGTTAGACTAAGAAGTTTGGGTGTTACTCCACAGACTGTGGGTGGTTGGTAGAGGTATCTTTTCTCTTAATGCCTTGTGGGAAGTAGGCTGGAACTCAATTCACCTCATCCTATCAAGCACAAGCAATGACTGGGCTAATCCCCAATACTGATGTTACCTCAAACTAGGTCAATAGGATTTCCCATCCCCTGTGGCTGTGAGACCCAATCCCCAGCCTCAGAGCTTATGTACTACATTTCTGCCCTTCACTCCCAGGCTCTTTGAGGCATTTTTAAATGAGAGGGACCATCTAACTCCCACTGAGATCAAAATCTCTATTAGTATTCAGTCGGCTAGCTTTCCTCATTTGTCTGCTAAAGATCTCCAGGTAACCAAATCTTCTGTACTTCTGAAAGACTTTTTGTGAATCCTAAGACAGCTCAAAGCTGGATATATGAAAGGCACCTAGTAGACATTTCTCTGATGAATTAGAAATCACAACACAGTGTTTAAAATTGGAATTAGGATTAATGATATGTATATGCTTTTAAAATATCTATTTTGAGACAAAGTTGGTAGCCATTAGCTTGCTTGAATAAGACAAGTAAGAAATTGTCCAGCTGTTTCTTTTGTTAGTCTTTCAGTCCCCTAGGACAAATGCCCCAGCCCATCAACTCTCCAGTGAGTTACAGAGCTAGAAAAGGAACTGGCATTTTGCCATCCATACTTTCTCTTTAGTGTAGAACACCCTCATAGTCATTGGTCTGATTTGCCTTTTCAAACAGCAACAGTGTCTGTCTGTATTCTAGAAAAACACAAGAAAGTCCAGTGTAGCTAAAAAGGCCTTATAAGAACACAGATTCAGCAAGCCTCTTTGTAGAACCCTGTGCCTACAATTATTCTATGCAAGTGACTGGCCATGCTGAACTTCAGATTCTTCACCTGTCACCCGGAAGATAATGATGCCCTTTTTTAGTTCAGTTCCTATGATAATTAATGAGGAAAGTGTGCAAACCTGATGCAGATTAGGTGCAATAAAAATCTAATTTCATATTTTTCATTCTTTGTACCAAGCAAATAGTTTATACAATAAGTATGGCTTTTCTAAATTTGGCCTGTGTGGAGGTTCTAGCACTGAGTTACTATGGCAACTTACTTTATATTTTTATTTTTTTTTATGGAAGGACATTTTCTTGAGTATTAGTAATTTTAAAATTAAATGGCTGTGTGGAATAGCTACAGAGTATCAGCCAGATCGTTTTTGTGCTTCATTCTTACTTATCTAGTTGACTTATGGTGTTTTTATTTTATTTTCCAGAATCATGGGAGCTAGCTTTTCCCCATAAATATACCAATAGAACCATAAATCGTGCTATATTTAATTTATTTCAATATAATTAGCTTAGGCTGTGGTGAAGATACTGTGTCTGCTGTTGAAGCATGAAGGCATGAATTCAGACTCCTTCATCCAAAAAAAAGCCAGGACGTACTTTTCTGTAATCCTGATCTAGGATAAGGGCCACAGAGACAGGGCAATCCCCAGAGCTCACTAGTCAGCTAACCCAGCCAATTGATGTGCACTGGCTTCAAACAAACAGTAAGGTAAGAAGTGACCAATGAAGATATCCAGTGTCTAGCTCTGGCCTGTCCATGCCCAAGCACACACATGTGAGTGACCTGAGTGTATGCTTGTTCACACATATATACTACACACACACACACACACACACAAGTGCGTGCGCGCGCGCACACACACACACACACACACACATGCACATACACACATGGGGAAAACCCCCAACCATTTTAAAGTAATTCCTTTTTATTAATTATTTTATTTATTTACATTTCAAATGTTGTCCCATTACCAGTCCCCACCTCCACGAGCCTCCCACTTCACCCACCCACTCACTCCTCACCCCTCTAGCATCCTCCTTCTCTGGGGCATCAAGTCTCCACAGGACCAAGTGCATCCTCTCCCACTGAGGCCAGACAAGGCAGTGCTCTGCTACATATGTATCAGGGAACACAGAGAAGCCCGTGGATGCTCTTTGGTTGGTGGCTTAGTCCCTGGGAGCCCTGAGGGGTCCTGTTAGTTGATACTGTAGTTCTTTCCTGTGGGGTTGCAATCACCTTCAGCTCCTTCAGTCCTTCCCCTAACTCTTGTATTGTGGTACCGGAGCTCAGACCAATGGTTGGCTGTATCTGCATCTGTCTTAGTCAGGTGCTGGCAGAGCCTCTCAGAGGACAGCCATGCCAGGCTCCTGTGTGCAAGCACATCTTGGCTTCAGCTATAGTGTGGAGGTTTGGTGTCTGCGCATGGGATGGATCCCAAGGTGGAGTGGACTCTGGATTGGCCTTTCAGTCTTTGCTCCATTTTTTCTCCATGCCTTTCCCTTAGACTAGAAGAATTCTTTAAGTAATTCTTAGGTATGTTCCAGAGCATTGTATTTTTATTAACTAGCATTTGAGATACTCAGGACCTTATTGTTTTCTGAATCTAGGATGGAAAACTTATACCTTATACCACAAATAATGAAACTTCTCGAAATCAGCACCGATGCATGCCCTTTCTAATAATCCACTTCTGAACACAGAACTCCAAAAAGAAACTCTCAGTGTTGTGTTATTGTCATGTGAGTCTGTGGCCTTTTTGTTCTTTGTGGACTAAAACATAAGCAAGATTTAGACTTTCGTTGGAATTCCTTGAAGTCTCATCTGTGATTATACGATTTTGAGGTATTGATGCCTTAGGGTCAAAGATCTCTGGAAAATTTTTTGGTCCATGGAACTGTTAGCATAGAATCCTTATGGGAGTGGTTTGTGCTTTACGATCTCGAGCTACATGGAGAACTCTAAACAGAATGAGAGGCGACTTAACAATAGTAGCAGCAAGAGCGCGTATCTCTTGTGTGTGGGCTCCCTATCGAGCCAAAAGGTACATATGAACCTGAAATGTGTGCTCTAAATGAATACATTAACATTAGCCATCATATATCTTAATTAAGTCTCAGATTTATCACCCTCGTGGGATTTTCTGGGGTGGAGACCGTGCTCTGTTTGTTGCTCTGGGTATTGGTGACGTTACATGCTCTGTTGTTAAATCGCCTTGTATTATTAACATGAACATTTTTCTGTGTGTAGAATTCTAAAAGATATAATTCCTTAGAGTACACAAACAAAGATGATAGCATGTGCAAATGCATCCAAGTGAAACTACAGAATGTCAGAATAATACGGGCAGAGAGGGAAGACTGGCTGAGCATCATTAAATGGGCTAAAGATTTCTATCGACTAGAGTGGTTGTCTAAAGTCAGTGGTATAATATCTTCAAATTGTTCAGGGGACATAGCTGTCATTTTTTAAAATATGTATCTCTCTTAGCTATCATTTCAGTTGAAGTTGAAAAAGTACTATCCTGAGTTGCCTAAAAAGATGTAAAATTGAAGCAGGTTCATAACAAACATGAAGACAGTAAGACATATTTTCAAGACTTACATGAAACTTTTAAACTAAAAATGAAAAGTAGAGGGCTGGGATATGGCTTAGCAGTTGAGAGCACTGACTGCTCTTTCAGAGGTTTTGACTTCAATTCCCGGCAACCACATGGTAGCTCACAGCCATCTGTAATGGGACCAGATGTCCTCTTTTGGTGTGTCTGAAGAGGCCTAACAGTGCACTCACATATATAAAATAAAATATTACACACACACACACACACACACACACACACACACACACACACACACAAATTAGAACTAATTGACAACAAAATCATCAAGAGAGAGGACGGAGAAACTAAGAAAAGAAATAAAAAGATATGATTCATGGAACTTTCTTTCCAGGAAAGGGTACAAACGCTGAGTATTTAATTGTATATATTTTTAAATATGTGAGAGATATACAAGTTAAATATCAAAGGACTAATGACCTGGAAATTTTACATCTAGGCAACTTCCCATTGAATGAAAACATTGGGTTGATTTTTTTTTTTACATGAATTTGAGAGCAGAGGTTAATAAGGGAAAAATATAACTGTTGACTAAATAATTTAAATTGTGTATATGTTTTAAAATTGTGTCTCAGGAAAATGGATTAAATTTAAAAGAATAAATTTATAAGATTAAATTTAAAAAATTAAATACCCAGATTTTGTACCCTTTTCTGGAAAGTTCCATGAATCATATCTTTTTACATTTTAATCCTCACAGGAGTGCAGAAGATAAAAGTAAAACAACACCAATAAACAAATAAGTAAAGGATTTTTCCTGTAGTGTTGTTTACGGTAGTGTACAGTTGGATACAAGCAATTCTGTTCTGTTATGTATGTAGGATGGAAATCTATAAGGAAATTAAAATGAAAAAGGAGATTTGTATTTTTCCAAATGTACACATCCTTGAAATCTTGAATGGCAAATTACAAGAAAAAATATATATGGTATAGGACAATCTGTGCACATAGTTATAATGCCACAAAAAGTCTTTTCTGAAGGTATATGTATTTATGTTAAAGTTCAGAGGTTTAGACTGAATGAATATATATTCATGAAAATGAATGTCTCAAGAAACATTAAGATAACTACATAATATCGTGTTTAAAATAACACACAAAATTTTAACACTAATTTTAAGTGGCAGGTAAGCTGAGGCATATATGATATTCTTTGTATTTTTCTGTATTATATCACTTTATTAAAAACATTGTGTTTTACTTGAAAATCAAACATTTTAATTGTCTCAGCTTCACTGAAATTGAAAAATGTGACTTAGTACTACTGTAGGAAAAGCAGAAACTGTGAATCAGAGGTAGTTAGTGAGCTGCCAAAGCTAACTGTTCAGAAGAAGTAGCCTCTAATTTTTAAGACATCAATAGTTTTACCAAAGATAAAATTTCCTTTCAAGAAGGCAATATTTGATCCTTTGCAGTAAGTAATACAGGTACATAGCTTCAACTATTCTTTTACATTTAATCCATTTTCCTGAGGAACAATTTTAAAACATATGCATAATTTTAATTATTAGTTGACTATTATGTCTCTCTCTTTATACCCTCTGCTCTCAAATTCATATAAAAAATCAACTCAATGTTTTCATTCAATGGGAAGTTGCCTAGAGTCATGAAAGCCCATATGCTTGAGAAAAGAACAGCAGCTTATTGGACACAAACACTTCACCCTGTGCCACCATCAAATGTGGAAGGGGGGACACAGTTTTTTCCTGTTCTCACAGCAAACTTGAAAGCTAGAAATAAGACTTTTTGATGTATTTAAATGTAACATTCAGTACATCCATATTCTTGCTTTGGTTGTATATATTACTGACCCCTATAGACTTAAAAATTACCTAAACTCTGAAATAAACTTGACCTTGGCATTTAGGTATTTAAAAGAGCTCACCTAAGCTCTAGTAACTGTGGTTATATAAGGGAAAAACTAAAAAACACAATATCAATGTTTTGTGTGATGAAATTTAATATGTACACATTCAGGATATAAATACCTTCTCAGATATTTTTTATTAACAAATATTTTTGTAAGTATGAGCATTGTGTTTTCACTTCGTGTGTGTGTGTGTGTGTGTGTGTGTGTGTGTTTGTGTGTGCTTAAGTATGTGTAAGCGTGGTGGTCATGTGGATACCAGAAGACAGCCTCGGCTGTCATGCCTTAGATGCTCTTCATATTTATTGAGTAGGGTCTGTCAGTGGTCTGGAACACACTAAGTAGGATACTCTGTCTAGCTAGTAAATCAGTCACAATTATGAACATTCTGCCAAGCTGGTATGAAGAACTAATATTTCTAAAGCACTTAAAATAGTCCTTGATATAGTGTTGCCAGACTTGTACATCTAAGTAGATCTTATACACCAAACACTAAGCTGTATGCTAAAATATCTCAATTAATGAGAAAGACATGGCCTTTTCCATAAGAGAATAAAATCAGAATAAGACAAAGGAGAACCTGTACATATAACCAGAACTTTAATGATTTTGTAAAAGATATACTTCTTCTGGAGATATTGACAGCCATAATAAAAATGCTACAATTACCATTTTTTTCATTCATTTTTTCTAAGTGTTAAAAACTGTTTTAGTTACATGAGTAGCAAATACAACAATGAAAATGTTACAGTGATACCACTATTCTCTGTCTGTAAGCTTTCTAAGATGAGGAGACCAAGCCAACTACAGGAACAAGTATAACCATAGTCAATTGTTGTCTGTGCTCTAAAGGAAATCTTAGTTAATTGTGATGGATGACACTTGAAAAGTGTATGGTCACAAAGTACCTGTCTGAGGAAATGGCATTTTATCCAAGACACAGAGAAAAAAACAGAATACAAAAGAATAGCCTGTGTAAATTTGAGAAACCCATAAGTATAAAGACTCCAGAGCAAGGAAGAGAAAAACAAATCTATCTCAATCTAAACAAAAACTGCAATCAATGTGTGCCTGGATCACAGCATGAAAGGGAATATGTTAATACATGAGACTGGATCAGTAGTGACTGGTGTGTGTGTGTGTACACATATATACTTATATACATAGATACTTACACACGGGATTGAGTGGTGAGAAGGTTTTGAGATTTGAGGGTACACTCTGTAACGAAAAGTCGCTGTGTCTCTGTCTTGGGTAAATGAATGATGTGTTGTTCTGTATCTATTTTTCTTAAGCAAACTATTCTAAAACTTAGTTTCTTCAACCAACTACTGTTTTATTGTTTCTCACTCATGCAGGTTTACTGATTTAGGCTAGTTAGCTCTTTGTCCTAAGTTTTGATCTCTTATACTGGATACACAACGAGGTCTAGACTTAACTTGAAAGATTGGCTCAGATGCTGACAATGAGGCTTCTGCTTTATTTGAGAAGGTTTCTTTCAGTACCTCACCATTCCACTTGCTCTCAGTATGGTCTCTCTGGGCAACTCTCCAGTCAGGTATGGAGGTGGAATCAATGCAGAGACTTCAGAACTTCCTAAAGCACCAATTTGGAAGTTAACCGATAAGGTTAAGGCATAAGCATAATAATGGGAAGTACTTCTGTTGCATTGTATTATTAGTAGGCCACACACTGGGGCATTGTGGAACAGGACTGTGTACTCCATTATGTGTGGCCATTAAAGACTATCTTTAGAGACTATCCAACATAGAGTGTCTTCTGGTCCGAAATGACTTTTGCCTCTCCTGCATACAAGATAGCCTTTCTTCATTCCTTTGAACCTCAAGTCTCATTGTATCAAAGCATCAAACTCAGGCTTAGAGTGTACATCCTATTAGCTTGTCCATTTCTAGTACAGATAAATGTTTTAAACTGTGAAAATCTTTGAACCAGGGATACAAATAACTTGTATTCTACAAGCAGCATAAAATGATGAGATAAGGACAGGGTTACCATGCAGATATCCAAAATCAAGTTGGGGTGGCAAGTAGCATTCCCTGGTACCTAATCATTCTAATAATCATCAAATCTATGTAGACAAATGTCATCAGTTCACTAATGGCAAGCATATGATGTAGCCTGATTAAATGTTGTGATCTTTGGGAACAATTTTCTTTAATCCTTATCTCTACTCTGTTTGAGTGGCTGTCTCTACAATCAGATTCATCATTTTTTGGCCATAAAAAACCTATCTTATGCATATAAACAAGTAGGTCTCTCGTACTGTATTTGTCTGGTCTTCAGGAAGCTGAAGACCAATGTTGCCTTTTCTTGGTCCCAACTATGCTTATATAATTATTAGAAAAATTTTGCAGGCTTCTTGTAAACAACAAGACAGAGTTTCTGTGTTTTTTCCTTATCTTTATAATCCAGCATCTAAAGATATACCAGACAAATAATATGCATCATTTACTCATTCATCTGTTCGGCCATTGCATAGTTCCAGGAAGGCGATATAATTCTCCTCTTTTTACAGAAAATAGAAACTTAAAATTCAGAAATGTCAGATTCCCACAAGAAATAAATAAAGACATTTTGACCTCATACATCTGCATTTCAAGTCTCCCATTACTTTTATTAACCCTTTTCTCTTCTTCATTTTAAAGCTCTGTCTCTTGATCACAGGATTTCTGAGAATATTCTAGTGTTAACTGTTAGACATAATTTTAATATGTATCATAATAGTAATTGCTCTTTGATTAACTCTGTGATTGGAATAATAAAATCTGTGCTTGCTTCTGTGGAACTTCAATCTCTCTTAAAATGCAACTGTTCTTTAAAAAGGAATTAATATGCATATTTATTTGATTTGCATGTTGTTTGGATATTGATCACTTGGTTTTGCAATTAATTAAGCAAGAGGAAAAGTGTTCATGTAAGTAATACATTAAATGGTGCAACTAAAATATATTTCCTAATATACACTAACCACATTAAATCTACCACTATCATCAACACTCATCTCTGTAACAGGGCAATGATACATTGAAAGATGGAGTTATGCATGTGCATAAACATATATAAATACGTATAATGACTAATATATTTGGTTTTGTCTCTTTTGTATATTCATTTATGTGAAATGTATGCATATATAAATTTATATATGTATAAATATGTATCATGTGAATCTGTATATGAGCAGACATAATAGAAATGTGCATAGATTCTCATCATACAGATTTTATTTTACATATATTTTAGTATATAATAAGAATACATTAAATATTAATGTATACCTACCTCCATTACACAAGTAAAATATGATGATGAAGGTGGCTAAAATATGTATATTATTTTGGGGACTGTGTTCTTAATACTTCACAGATAGATGTCACCATTAGAAACATAGCTGAAGAAACTGAGTCAGATAAGAATATCTAATGTTAAATAATGAGTGAGTAGAAGAAAAGGGACTTAAGAAAAATATCCAAATTTGTTGTCAGGTTTTTTGAGAAGGGGAGAGATGGCTCAGTGGTTAAAAGTATGAGCTGCCCTTGTAGAGGACAAAGGTTTGATTCTAGTACCCATATTAGGTAGTTCAAAACTGTGTTTAACTCCTATTGCAGGGGACTTGTCCTCATGCAGTGCAGGAATACACTCAGACCCACACACATACACATAAAGTAAAATAATAAAATACATCTTTAAAAAAAGCTTATTGAGGTATGACTGATTTACAAACAACCTAGAAGTACTTAATTTAGATAATTGTTTTTTTGAACATATGCATACTGATGAAATACCAAAATTAAAAACTGTAGCTATTACTTTCATTCTTCCTTCTTTTTTTTGTGGCAAGAACATGTCACTTCAGATTGACTTTCACAAATGCTTTGTCAGGAGTGCACTATAGATAATCTCCAGTATTGTATGGATAATCATCTGTGCTATGTTGTATGGCAGATACCAAGAACTTTTTTCCTCTTGAATAAATGAAGCTTTACATAGTATTCAACAACATTCCTTATCCATGCTATGAAATTCTACATAGATATTTAGAATTCTATTTATTATAATTTCCCAGTCACTTACATACTTCTGCTGAATTGTTTGCCTTTTGTATGTTTTTGGTGTTTAACTATTGGATAGAGTTAATTCAATAAAATATAGTATGACAGATGAATCTATAAACACACACATACAATGATATATGTAAATAATACACACACACACACACACATACACACACACACACACACACACACACACACACCTTCCCACTGGGAATCCTAAGGCTTCAGGAATATTGGTTTTTGCCTTTTCATTGAACACTCTCAGGAATAACATTCTTAAAATCACCTACTACTCATCAGTTTCATAAGAATGGCAGTTGAGACAGAGACTAAATAGAACAACAACAAAAACAACAGCGTCTTGGGCTCTAACATTACTCTAGAGATGGAGATTCACATTATTACCAGATGAAATAAAGTTTATTTTAGAGCTATAAGGAACTGTGTTTTTATTCTTCCCTGTTTGTGATAATAATTAGCTTTTAAAAATCACCTATTCTTACAGTCAAATTATGGACTATGCATTTCAAATCTCAAAAGTTATTGGTTGGTAAAAGAAGTGAAATGGGGCAAAAATGATGAACCTCGAATCCTGTGCCCAATTTATGACCAGGATTCTAACCTCAAAACTTTCATTTTAACATTGATTAAATAGATAGTGCCTCCTAAACACAATGGTCTATAAGTAGAGATCATTCATTTGGGAATATTAAGATAATACTTGGTTTCTCATATAAACCCAACGAGTATGCTCTTTATTAACAAATTGTGTTTTATTACATTAGGACTAGGGTTCAGGTAAGATTTATAACTACTGGAGTGGAGTGTCTTGTATATCAAGATATATGGTTTTATACACTATAAATACATGTAACCATTTCAGAATATAGTAGGTGAAAATAATCATAAACATACTTAGTTGCCTTTGACCCAAGTGTATCAGTTTTGGAAATGCATACTAGGAATGTAGCAAGCTGTTATGATGAAGATGCTGTAGGAACAACTTGACCATTTAGTAATGATTACTACATTATTTACAATACTAGCAGAAAACATAAGACATCTCCAGAACAGGGGTTAAATGAATAATGATATATCAAAGGAACATTTTCCTGGTGAACCAAATACTAGAGTAAAATAAGATTAGTTTATAATATTATGTGAAACTATTAAATGATGATGTACTTTGATTATATTATAAGACAATATATATTGTGAAGTGTATTAGAATTAAAAAACTATAGCTCTCTTTTTTATTATTATTACATGTATTTTTTACAGTCCAGTTGTTACCCCCTCCCAGTCTGCCCACAGTTCCTCATCCCATTCCTCCTCCCCCTGACTCCAAGAGGATGTCCTACCACCTGCTAGGCCTTCCCACTCCCTGGGGCCTCAAGTCTCTTGAGGGTTAGGCACAGCTTCTCTCACTGAGGCTACACATAGCAGTCTTCTGCTGTATATGTGTCTGGGGCCTCAGACCAGCTAGTGTATGCTGGCTCAGTGTCTGAGAGGTCTCAGGGGCCTGGGTTAGTTGAGACTGCTGGTCTTTCTGTAGGGTCACCCTCCTCCTCAGTTTATTCCAACATTTCCCTAGTTCAACCACAGGTTTTTTGTAAGATAAAAAATAGAATGTTTTTCAGTGGCTTTAAATTTATTTTAAAATAAAATGTCTCATAGAGTAAGGATGGTTGCCCCCCAGCTACTATGTACTTTCTAGATACAACGATCCCCTCAAACAGCAGAACAGGTGAGATAGTAATTCATTCACACTCTTAGGAGAGTACTTTACAAAGTTTTTAAAAATATATTACATCCAAATTTATACTTTATTTTTCAATTTAAGTATTATAAAATAGTCAATATTGCAAGCATACAGAACATCCTGGAAAGCATGCATTATCCACCCATTTACCTAAGATACAGAGTCGTAAGATGGATGTTAGTAGTGTTTGTTGCCTTTCTTTTTCAACTTTCTAAACAAGGCAGGCACAGCAAACGCTGGACTCTCCGTTCCTGACACACAAATCACATTTTTTCTCCTCCTTTTCTAAGGGTAACCTTCATCTCCATACAGTTATACGTCATGGTCATCTAGGTTCTAATATTTCTATAAGCTTTACCCAGAGTAGCATCAACAGATCGATCAGCAGTATAAATCAATGGAATCTTGATGAAATTCATGAATCCCTTGGACTTCCACACAGCAGTGATGTAATACTATTAAAACCCACTGATGCCTGCAGAATAGTGGCTCTCAAAGCCTCAATCACAGGGGCCATACCAGCATCACACAGACCCCCTAAAGGCTTGTAAGAAATGTAAACTCTGAGGCTCACAGCACATTTACTGACACAGAATTCGAGTAAACAATCTGTGTCTTTGCAAACCCTCGAGGGAATCTTTAGGCCAAAGCTTGATATCACTGATGTGAGAGCATTTTAACAATAAGCAAGGGGAAGTCTATTGAGTGATTAATGTAATTTTTAATCAGGAAATTAAAGGATGCAACATTAACTAAGCTCATATTATGAACCAGACACCTGACATTTCATTTAACTCACATGACCTCATTAGGTATACATTAGACTATTCCCATGCCACAAATTATCATGCTGTGAGCCTCTGCTGTCAATAATGAGCCCTGCTCACAGTATAGTCAAGCTGCTTGTGAGTAGTTCCCAGGGTGAAACACCATGCCTTCATGGGCAAACATTTCTCCACCAATGGAGACCTACTGGGCTCTAAGAAGAAGAGCTACTTACTCCCAATCCAAAACAGGTTGAAGTAAAATGGAGGACATCAAGCTACATGTGCTAAATTAGCAAAAGCCATTCAAGAATTAATGAGGAATCCGAGAAACATACTTTCATGTTGACATTGTAGATCATTAAAATGACCTAAGAGAGCAATATGAGAATTTTGAAATTTAAAAAGCCCATATCCCTTAACCAATAACTTAATTTTTATATACAAACTCTGCAAAGCTTGGCACAACACACAAGGAGATATACAGGAAATGTTCATTCACTTCAGAAGCTTGACTGAAAGATCTAAAACAATGGGCCGGAACTGCAAGGCACTTCTAATTTGTTTACAATTATCTACCTAGGGGACTGAGAGGTGTCTCAGTGGTTAAGAGTACAGTACATACTTCTTCTCTTCCATAGGACCTGATTCCAGGTGGTGAGGACTCACAACTACTTATAACCCCAGCTCCAGGGAGGTCTGTCATCTCTGGGATCTGTAGATACCTGTACACACATACTCTCTCTCTCTCTCTCTCTCTCTCTCTCTCTCTCTCTCTCTCTCTCTCTCTCTCTCTCCTATATATTTACCTAATTTCTCACCATCTCCTCCAACTCAGCTATTTCCTATTTCACCTATAGTCTTTGCACACTATTTGAATTACTCTATACTTAAATTCAAGGAATAATACAAACAAAATAAAATCCTAGGACCCATTTATATGAGCATGTGTGAACTGTAGCCAAATTTTTCCAATGTCATCTACTTAAAATGATTAATTTTTATAAATATATAATTGAGATGTATTTATATTTAATGTGCATTTTCAATGCATCTATACAGGAAGGTTTGTTTTTGGCAGAGTCTCTCCTAGCACAAGCTGGGCTCAAACTTGTTGTGCATTTGAGGATGGCCTTGAAGCTCCAGTCCTCCCACTTCTGCCTTCCAAGTGCTGAGATTAAAAACATGTGCCACCACACCCCAGTTTTATTAGAAAATAAAGTTATGAAAATAAAGCCAGTGTTACATAACTCTGGCATCAGAAAACTGGGACACAAATGACTTTTAACAAGGAAAGGAAACACTGAACAAAGACTAGTTGTAATTTTTGTCTGGATCTTTGTTATAAGGCCCTTAAATACTTAGGTGATCTTTTTATTTTGTTTGACCCCAGAAAATAAATACTGAGATAGACAGATGGATGGATGCATAGATAGATAGATAGATAGATAGATAGATAGATAGATAGATAGATAGATGACAAACAGACAGGTGATCGATGATAGATAATAGGTAGGTGATAGATGAAAGATAGATGATAGACAGATGCTAGAAAGATAGATGATAGATGATAAATAAATGAGAGCGATGATAGATAGATAGATAGATAGATGATATATATATATATATATATATATATATATTAAAATAAGCAAATGTAAAGAATTAATGACAAGCAATGTTACTAAAGTACACATGGACAAATCGCTTCACGTCCCTCAGATGTTCCCTGAAACCCTTGATTGATTGTAATAGGCATGCTTAGATAACTTTCTTAACATGTCTGAAGACTAGTTTTCCAAATTATTAAATAGAGGCCCAATCCTATTCCGTGTCTAAGATCACTGTGGTGGAATTCTAATGAAATAAATGCTGAGCACAGCGACATCATGCACACTAGTGCTATCTGGTTATTTGTAATTGGAGGCATTCAATGACATTTCAAAATGTAGATTTTAAGTTATTGGTAAATCTTTGGCTAGGTATTAAATATTTTATTACTGTTCTGTGTTTTCAGACTCCCCTGTGTAATTATTACCAATTGCCTGAAAATAATCTTGTAGAAATCATCTTTTTTTTTTTTCTTCTCATAGAGAAAATGAGAAAACTAAGCTTACAGATACTGAGTGATTGCCTAAGGGCAAGTCTCTGAAGCAAAACCCAAGAGCTGGATATTCAAGCTCAAGTTTGTGCCCTCTTGTATCTTTCTTCTCATTTGTGCACTCACACTGAAATTCTTTGTTCTGTTTTAGTAGCAAAAATGATTTAAGGGTCTCAGGAAGATGAAGATCATTTGAGATTTTACTATTAAATTTTATATTTTTTCAAGTATAAACCAGAAAAGAACTGGCAATCAGACATCCACTTAGATCACCCTTTGCTATGATTTACACAATCTCTGTCTCCAATCTGCACTCACTGATTATGTATCATTAAAATGCATTTAATGTAATAGCCTTTTAAACAGATGGCTGCCTTCCAACCAAGCCTTAGTGCTGATGACTATGACAATGCATGCTAGGATAATCACTATATAATAATACTAATAACAATAATGGAGATAATATTTGTTATATATTTCTTGACTGTAAGATATTAAGACCAGCTTGTATACATTGTGTAAATCACTGTCCAATTTTATACTTCCACGTAGCAAATTTGTCATATTCATTTTATTGGTAAAAAATATCTTAAAAAGGTGAGGAAGTTATTTAAATTTGTATCCATCCAAAAGCCATTGCAGGGAAATTAATTGCAGGCTTATTCCAAGATCCAAACCTTTGAACATCACCCCCTATAAATATTTATTGAGTACTCTCTCTATATTTAGCCTTGAAGGAAAAGAAATTTCCAAAGTAAAAAAGTTTTTAATTTTATTGAGGCATATATATTGTAAAAATCCTAGAATGAATTTCCCAAATAATGTTCAGGGGAATAAGAGTTTCTTCAGTGTTTCTGGTTTTAAGTGAGAAAGAAGTCTAACCTAATAGGGAAACAATTTCCTGTATATATTTGTCCACTGTGCATTACTAAATTAGCTTTACAAAGCGACTGCAAAGTCCCATTTGAATTATTGACATTTTTCTCAATTTACTGGATAACAGACTTTGCTTTTTTCAAACTGTCTTTATTAGTACCTGTCAGGATCCCAACTTATATAAAACAAGGGTTGGGAATTCATGGCTTACATAAATTCTTTATAATCTTTGTTGTTATATTCTTTCCTTCTTTCTCTTTTACTAACTTTACATCCAGTTCTCAGCCCCATCCCTCCTTTCCTTCCAGTCCCACTTTTAACAATTCCTTCGTGGCATGAAACCCTCCCCCTCTACTCAGAGAAGGGGAAGATGCCTTGGGTATCACCCTACCCTGGAACATTTTGTAGGCCTAAGAACATCCTGTCTCACTGAGGTTCAGGTAGATAATGCAGTTAGGGCAAAGAGATCCAGAGGCAGGCAACCGAGTCAGAGACATTGTCCACTTCAATTATTAGGGGAGCCATAGGAAGACCAAACTCCACATTTGCTACAAATGTATAGGGAGCCTAGTTCTATCCTTTGCCTGCGCTTTGGTTGGTGGGTCACTTTCTGTGAGCCCTATGGACCAAAATATTTGTCTTTGTAAGTCTTCTTGTGATATCCTTGACCACTTCAGCTTGCTCAATTCAATCCCCTAGTCTCCCACAAGATCTCCCTGAGCATGGCCTGTTGTTAATTACATCTGAGAAAAGTTAATTATTGGTTTGTCTGGAAGTTTGCATTACCATAGTGTGTATGAGATAATCCTCTTCTTAAGGTCATAGTCTGTTTATTCCAAAGCTCCATTGTCAACACTACTACCTTTATAACTATATTATCCCCAACAGTGTGACTCCCCTAATCATTTGCCATCAATTTTGTCCATAATATCCCCTTTCTGTCAACATCCAATTTACACCTATGTCTTAGAACTAAGAAGAAATAAGTTATGGAACTTTAAGCAGGCTACTAAATATGTATAGAATATTTCAAGCAATGTAACATATGGATCAATGTTAGAAAGAGACCATCTGTTTATCCTGGTTGTTGTCTATGAACAAATAGAAGAAAAAGAAAGAATGTATATACTCCCTAAAATACCTATCTTAAGGAAGAAGGTTGGAAAGTGAGGTGGTAATATTCTGTGTAATCTTAAACTTTTAGATTAGGAATCCAAGCTCTCAGTTTAGAAATAGGATATGTGCCCTGTCCTTACCATATGTAAGCAAAAGCCTTTTGATCTGGTAATTTCAAAATAAAGGCTAGTGTTTAGAATGGCCACTTGATTATACTAGAAGTGATTTACTCTGTTCTTTATAAAGGACATATCAAAAGCTATAGCTATATAAAACATCATTTAAATCCAGAGAAGTGTATTTGTTACCTTCTGTGAGGTATATTCTTGATCATGTGTGCAGTCCACTTTAAAGTAAAAGGGAAAGCTAAATTAGTGGGTGGTAGAAACTGTGTAATTGTTTGCCTAATCTTCTATACATCTTCTCTAGAAGTATGTACATAACTCTACACATCCTGCTATGGAGATAGGTATAGCTCCACGTGTATATCTGTTCAAATGTACAGAAAAGCCACTTAACTTCAGGAAAAGACTGTGGTGTATTCTGTAATAAAAACATCTTTTAATCATGTTTAAACTGAACGTCAGCAGAAGAAATCACAGTATTTGTTGTTGGTTGGAAGCAAACTTCCATTACCTTAGTGTGGCTTCATAATGAGCTGCCTAAGATAAGAACAAGAAGTTTCTTTCCAAGGATGAGAAAAATGAGGCCAAGAGAAGTTTAGTAATATACTAAGGCATTGTCAGGGTCAATGCCTAAGCCAAGTCTAAATAAGTCTGTGATTTAGATACATTGGATGTATAAGATAAAAGTCAGTATCCATTCTATTGTAATCCATTTCTTATATTATGAGCAGTAAATAAGTATCCTACTGAGGCAGATCTCAGACCCTGAACTTGTGCTGCTGTTCACCTGCCCCTGCCTATGAATTCATTAGCTCAGTAAAGTCAGTAGCTTCAGTTTGCTTCGCAAGTGAACTTGAGGACAGGGAACACACTGTAGCATAGAGGAAAATCAATCCCAATTTATATCATTTTTTTAAACTCTGAATTTCACTAAATAGAGAAGCATTTCAATTCCCTTCACTGGGCAGTAAGATTCATTGAGAGCTGATTTATGAAATCTGACTGTTGTATTTTGAAAAGTTTGACTTTGTCTATTGAAAAGCATAGCCATTATTCCAGTTAAACAACATGTGTGTCTTATGCTCACATAACAGGCTTTTTATTTCATACATGGATAATACACGTTGGCATAAAAAAGCCTCAGATGCATACAAGTAAATGCTGAGCAAAATCCGTATTAGTAGTTTAATCACGTATGTTAAATGCTATAGATATAATCCAACATGGAGGCAAATTGCTTTCTTTATTGCCAAACCTAAGCATTTTTGTAAACTTAAAGGCATTGTGTTTGGGTATCAATGTTAAGTCTGTCCATAGCATAAATAAGTAATACAGTGAAGTGTCATCTTCCATAAATAAAATCAGAGTGTCTATCACTGACTCTACAATGTATGATTACTTTTTTATGTTGGTTTCAGGCCTAAGGACTATTGCAATTACACAGATGTTGACTAAAATACTGCTTTGCTTTGTTGTGTTTATTTTGCACTGCATTTCATGTTTCTGTAGTCATTGGCTACCATCTTAGTCCTTGAAGTTTTGCCTGTTTCAAAGTGCAATTAAGTTCACATTGTTTTGGAAGGTCTGGAATGTCATTCCTAAGACTTCAGTGGATATCATACTTTTGTCTCTCCTGACTGAAAAGCCTGTTTTTATAATACACATGAATTGCACTGAAACCTAGAATGATAAAAACTGATTCCTTCAGGATTTAAGTTAACACTATAGGACCAGGGTGCTACAATTAGCATATTGCTGGGATGATGCTGACTAGAGTTTCATTTCTGAAACTTACCAATTTGTCTTTTCCCTGAGGATTGTCCCTAGAATCCTTGGTTTTAGTAAAATTTCTGTGGGTTTAAAGCATTTTTGAAAATATTGAGGTTATAGTTCAGTGGTAGAGTACTTCTCTAGAAGGCATGAAGCACTATATATGATTGTCAATGTTGAAAAAAAATAATGATAACAACAACAGCAACAAATAAACCAGAAAGAAATCAGAAAGTAAAGGAAAACAACCATCACATATTGGGTACCATTAGGTAGCACATACATGAAGTACGTGATCATTACTTGTGTCTGTGGCAGATACTGTTTCATCCCTAGGAACACTTTAAGAGCACCTGGATTTTAAGAAGTCTTTGATGAATAGTTGAATTAATGAGCTTTTTCCCCCCTCAACTCCACTTTAAGCTCTCTGGGAGCTGGCAGTCATTCTGTTCTGTTGAACTCAGTACCTCGCACAAGACTGCCTTATGAATACAATTGCATTATTTTCTATGAGGAAAAATCCAAATGAACAAACATATTTATCTTCCCTTTAGATACTGAAGGGGATATATATAAAATGAGATGATAAAAGAATCTAAGAACATTATGTGTATAGTAGAAAATGCAGAGAGACTAGACTTATATATGGCTGAGGACCAATGGTATGAAAAGAAAACCTTTTAGTATTATGTCAGTTATCTACTGTAAAACACAGAGAACACAAGCTCTATAGTCAATTCATTAGTTGTTATATAATCTTGGGTGAGTTTTTTTTAAGTTCCTATTCTCCCATTTTCTCAATTCACAAAGTAAAATGAAAACATGGTCTTCCATTTAGTTTGGAGAACTCCAAATGATATGTGACAGTTAACATACTGCTCTCTGTTTTTCACTATTCAGGGAGGATCTTGGATGAAGAAAGGAGTAGAGCTGCAGTGGGTATTACAAACAGATAACACAGAAACAACACATACTAGAAAGATACCCATGTCTAAGCCTGTGTAGTATCTGTCTTACAGTGTTAAATGACCAACATTACTTTATCTAAAGTGCCTTTCTTCATCTTCATTCTGGAGAACGTGGGGCAGATCTATGTAGCTTGCTTTGTTTTTACACACATGTTTGTTCTCAAAAGACAACTTTCTCAAAAGACACAGTTCCTTTTATTTATTGTTATTATTAATTGTTGTATTATTATTGATTATTTTGGTCCTTTAAAATGGATTATGGCCTGCTTTCTTTTTAAAAATTAAATGAGGAGAAGGGCAGGCAAAATGGTGACCATGGTTGTTGACGTCAATGTCAACATTTCAGAGGGCAGACTTAATTTTTTATAGTTCTTCAACTGAAAAATTGCACGATTGTATTGGAACATGTTGCAATAGTCTCTGTTTTTCACCAACCTAGATCATTTTTAAACGTGAGTCCATGCTAAATATTGTCTTATATTTTGTAGAAGATGTTCTATGGTTAATGATATTTGTTAAATACAAGGCTCGACAAGAACAAATGTGTTTGCTTATTGATTACCAGATCCTTTTCATTCACATTAATTTCTTAAGTTACCACTAAAAGTAATGAATTTCATTATATTTTCATATTTTTTACTCATTTTCTTGTCTATTCCTCTCCTCCTTCTACCTCTTTTTTTTTTAAAAGCATGACCATAGCCAGTTGTGAAGCTGAAGCAGGTTTATTTTCTCCCAATCTGTTTTTATATCATTTTAATTATATGCAAGTAATAAAGTCAGTTCTAGGTTGAGGAACAAGCAATACAGTAAACACAAATAGTCAAGGAACAAACAAGGCAATAAACAAAGTCTCATGATCACTGTTTTAAAGGGCTCCTGAGGTTGACGAAGATATCTGAGACTACTTCCCTGTCCTAGCCCCAAATCAGATTTTTGCCTGAAGCCTACGTCTTTGTTGTGGCCTAAAATTAGATTTTTGCCTGAACTTACTTCCCTGTTTTAGCCTAAAATTAGATTCCTTCCTGAACTTACTTCCTTGTCATGGCCCAATGTCAAATTCCTGCATGAAGCCCATTTCCTTGTCCTAGCCCAATGTCAGATTTCTTCCAAGCAGCCCCCAAAGCTCTCCACATCTTCCCCCTTTTTAAGATTGTGCCTGTCTTAGGCCATTCTGACAAGAATGACTTTCTTACCCTTCATGGAATATACATTAGCAAAAACAGTGCACTTCTGTCTTAGGTTGGTAAGGCTCTCCAGAAATTACACACCCATCCTTGGCTCCCAGTCTGTTAAATTAAAAACTCTGTTTGGGGATTCAGTTTTAGTTTCAAGCCATGTATTTTGACCACTAACATGTTGATGCTGTCAAAGGCAAGTTTTATTATAATGGGCAAGAATAAAAGTATTCCCAGGACGAGAAGGGCTAGCATGATCTAGCTATATAAATCATTCTTGAAGCTTGACCAAGATAGAAATATTGACCTCAGTCCATGAATAATTTTATCAATATCCAGAGCATAAAAGCAATCTCCTCTTGTACTAAACTTCCATATGCATTCCATTGCCCTCTATCTTTACTCTGCATCCCCTTTCCACAAAGATCTCTCTCCTGCAATGATCCCCTTCCTAGTTTCCTGACCCACATGTGTGCCTCCCAAATGTATACATATATATGCATAACATACATATACTTATACATAATCCACATGCATATTTAAATCAGAGTTATGCATATGAAAAAGTATGATATTTTATCTTTTGGTTTCTATTTCCAGATTAATTTCCTAGTAATCATATATTTTAATGTTTCCTATGTTTAAGCAAAGTTTCATTAAATGTTGTAAGTGTTTTTACTCCATTCTCTATTCATGCCTATGACTATTCTGTTTCTAGTTATTGTGCATAGTGAAGCATCTCTGTGGTATGTTAAGATATACTCAGGATGAATAAAGCTGAGCCATATGCAAGCTATATGTTCTAGTTTTTAGTGGGCCCTATTCTGACTTTCTTTAGAGATTTTTCCCATGACAGTTGTTCAAATACCTTTTGTGAATCTCTTTAAATAATCATGTAATTTTTTTCCTTTTCGGCTTATTTATATGTTGTGTGTTGTATTGCGTGTCTTGATTTGTCTATGTTCATCATGAAAATTGTCCTATTGTTTTCTTCTTTATCCAGTTTGAATATTGGCTTTGTAAATGAGTTTGGTAATTTTTACCTCTCCTTTTTTTGTGGAACAGTTTGGTTGAGAAATACTAGCATATGCTTTTCTTTCTGTGTTTGGTAGAGTTCCATAAAGAATCTCTTTGTCCTCCGATTTCCTTTTTAGGGAGACCTTAATTCTGTCTGCAAGACATATTAGGGTAAGGTGAAGTGTGGGACTAATTAATCATTTGAAGTTATTTTTTATATTGTTTACTGTGTCTTAACATCTCGATATCCTAGAGACCTAGGATAGAAACAAACACAATTGGCAGAGAGAAAGAGGGGGGGGGGAGAGAGAGAGAAAGAGAGAGAGAGAGAGAGAGAGAGAGGCAGACAGAGAGAGGCAGAGATAGACAGTGAGAGACAGAGATAGACAGGCAGAGAGACTGCTATACTCACAGACAGGAGCTTAGCACAATCTCCATCAGAGAGGATTCATGCAGTATTTGATACAAAGAGATGCAAAAACCCCTAGACAAACTTTTGACAGAGCTGAGGGAATTCTGCAGAAGGGCTGAGGGAAAGATTATACAGAAGCCAGGTGTGTCAATTATACCACAGTAAAATCCACAGAATCAACTATTCTGAGCTCATAGAGGCTCACAGACTGAACTGACAATCTGGGTGCCTACAAGAGACTGACCTAGACCCTTTGTATATGGTTGTGCACCTTGGTCTTTTTCTGGAACTTTTAACAGTAGGATCAGGTGCTGGTTCTGACTCTATTGCCTGCTTTTGGGACCCTTATCCTCCTACTGGGTTACCTCTTCCAGCTTTAATATGAGGGAAGGTACCTAGTCTTCTTGCAACTTGATATGCTATATTTGCTTGATATCCTCAGGAGGTCAACCCTTTATTGAAAGGAACAGAGGCTGGAGTTGATGGGGTGAGATGAGAGGGAGAGACTAGGAAAGAAGGGGGAAGGTAGGCTGCAGTAGGAATGTAATATGTGAGAGAAGAATAAGTTTAAAATTAAAAATTAAACTGTACTCATATCATTGCTTGTTATTAGTCTAAGTTGTTTATTGCTTCTGTATTAATTTTCATAGGCTCTAAATACTTAGAAATTTATGCATTTCTTTTAGATATTTAGTTTCTTCCTTCCTTCCTTCCTTTCTTTCTTTCTTTCTTTCTTTCTTTCTTTCTTTCTTTCTTTCATTCATTCTTTCTTTATTAAGATTATAAGCTTTCTAAATATTTCCTAGTGTCTGCCCTCCATGGAAGGCAATTATATTTTATTTTTATCTTTAATTTTATTAATCTTACTTTTATCTCTCTCTCTTTTGGTTAGTTTGACACACACACACACACACACACATATATATTTATAATATTTATTATTATACAATATATTAATATATAACAATATATGATATATAATATATTATGTAATTATATATATTATATATCATAATGATATTTGATTAATATATATTACAAAACTAACAAAAATAAAGTGAGAATGAGAATAATATATATTCATTATAATACTAGACAATAGATATCAATATACATATGTTTATATACTTGTTATATATTCTTGCTATATACACATATAAAATATATGGTTTTGATATGTGTAGATATATATGTTTGTGTATATAGATATTATTTGTGGCAGAATTTTTCTGTGTAGCTCTAGCTGTCTAGGGCTCACTTTGTAGACCAGGCAGGCCTTGAACTCAAAGTTCTGCCTATCTCTGCCTCCTGAGTGCTGTGATTAAAGGCACAGAGTAACATATCACTGCCTGGCTAATTTTTTTATTTTTTTAAACTTTAAAAAAAAATAAATGATTTCATTCTGTATATTATTCTTTAAGTCTATTGCAGAAATTTCTGCCATAATCTTTATTATTTCGTGGTGTTGTTTCTCTAAGACTTTTAGGGACATTATTAGGTCATTTACTTGAGATTTTTCTGATTTTTTACTGTAAACACTTATAGCTGCAAACATTCCACTTGGAGTTGAATTATCAGCTAACCAGAGGTTATGGAGTATGTGGTCACTTTTGTTCAAGGTTAAGAATTTTTTTCAAGTTTGTTCCATGATATCCTTAACAACATAAAATCTTCTCAGCATGCAATTGTTTGAACTCTGAGTATTTGTATACTTTGTTTGATTTTTCTTTCTCTTGACTTCTCATGCTATCCCTGGAGGATTAGATCAAAATTAAATTAATAATTTCAATTCTTTTGTATTTGTTTAGTCTTGCTTTGTATCCTAAAATAGGATCAATTCGAGAAGATTCTATGAGCTGCTGAAAGAATGTAGATTCTGTTTCTGTTACATGTGATATTTTACATATATGATGAGTTTGTACTCTGCTACATTTTACTCAGAGTGCATTTGTACTCTGGCAGAATTTAACTCTGAAGTTTCTTTGTCGAGTTTCATTTAGGTGATCTATCTAAAAATGGGAACAAGGAATTAAAGTTACCCTGTCTTGTATTCATCAAAACTTTGAATATTAATGTTTGTTTTAAGAAATTACTGCCAAATTTAATATACATGTTTACAACTGTTACATTCTTATGATAAGTCATTTTCTTTATTAACATGTAGCTATCTTTCTTATTTTTACTGAATAGTGTGGGTTTAAAATCTACTCCATTATAAGAACATCTGTTCAACCATGTTTTGGGTTTCCATTCACTTGATAGGGATCAGTACTTTGACTCTTAAATTGTAGGTGTCAATGGACTATATTTCTTGGAGACAGCAGACAGGTGGATCTTGGTTGTTGTTATTATTATTCTCATCATTATTACTTTTATTACTATTATCATTATTGCTATTATTTGGTAGTTTTGGTCATGAACAGACTATATTTATATCACATCCACAGCCTTCCCATTCTTTTGCCAATCCTTTATGGAACCTGTATCCCTGTAATTTCTGCTCTCATTTCCCCTCCCCTCCCCCTCCCCCTCTCCCTCCTTCTCCCCCTTCCCCTCCCCTCCTCCTCCTTTATCTTCTCCTCCTCTACTGAACTGAGACCATTTGTATTTGCAATTTTTGAAGGTATTTGAGAGGAACTCGCTAAATCCCATGGTTTTGCTTATTTTTGTTCTGAAAGGTTGAATTACTATCAATTCTTTCCTTCCTTCCTTCCTTCCTTCCTTCCTTCCTTCCTTCCTCCCTCCCTCCCTCTCTCCCTCCCTCCCTTCCTTCCTTTCTTCCTTCCTTCTTTAGTATTAGCAGTGTTCTGGTTTTTTGTGATGGGCATAAAAGTTTTCTTCCTAGCTGTTTTTTTTTTGTTGTTGTTGTTGTTGTTCACTAATTTCTCTTTTTAAATGTATTCCTTCTCTCTTGAAAAATACGACCATCTTCTTCTTCTATGCACAATGTTACTTTAAATATTGCCTGCAGTGCTGGCTTGATTGCTATAGTTTGCCGTTGTTTATACTTACACTAAAATGTTCTCAATTCCCTATTAATTTTAAAAGATGGGTTTATTGGATCTAATAGTTTTGGCTAGCACTTGTTTACTTTTAGAGCTTGGATTCCTGCCCTCCCCCATTTCTTGGCTTCTAAATTATATGATGAGAAACCTATGTTATTATGCTGTAGGTGAGTTTTTGGCTTTCTCCTGTAGCTTTAATATTGTTTTTCTATTTTGTGAACTTACTGGGAAGAGGCAAGTGTATAATGTGTATGTTTCTGTACCCAGGTGTATATGGGAAAGCATGTCTATGCATGTATCTGTGGTGTCAAAAATGGAGGGAAGGAAAGGGAAAGAGCAAGCATGATGTGAATGAAAGCAAGTGGATCTGTTAGAGGTAGATTTCTTGAAGAAACATAATAATAGAGAATGCTTCTTTATAATATTTAAAATAATAAACCAATTATAGCAATAAAAAAGTTATAAAAAACACCACAGAAAATTCTGTTCTGGTTAAATACAAGTACAAAACAGTTAAGGTATAAAAGTGTAACTAATAAAAGTAACTATTAAAATATAAAATAAAAGATAACATTAGTTAGTGCTTCTTCTTATTTGAGAAGAGTGTTACATCTCTTACCAATAGGGTTGTTTTCTTCTGTTTTTCCTCCCTTCCTCCCTGCCTCCCTTCTTTCTTTCCTTCCTTCCTTCCTTCCTTCCTTCCTTCCTTCCTTCCTTCCTTCCACCCTTCCTTCCTTCTTTCACTCTCTCTCCCTTTCTCTCTCTCTTTCTTGCCCTTTCTTTCTTTCTCCCTTTCTTTCTTTCTTTCTTTCTTTCTTTCTTTCTTTCTTTCTTTCTT
>NW_021604648.1:9903544-9906972 GCF_004785775.1 Grammomys surdaster | reverse complement strand
TTCTTTCTTTCTTTCTTTCTTTCTTTCTTTCTTTCTTTCTTTCTTTCCTTTTAGCAAGCACTGCCTTTGTCCTCAGTAAGTCTGGCAAGAAACCCCTTGTGCAAAGGAATAGCTTTGAGGAGCTCCAAGTCCTTTGGGACTTCCCAGTCTGAGACCCCCTGTCAGAGCTTTGTCCTTTGTGTGCTAAAAAGTGGTTCTGAATGGTATGGAAGGCCTGTTTACACTTGTGCTTTATCTTTGTCTATTATGTTCTTTCCTAACCATGTCTTCACTTGTGTGTCTCTGTGTGTGTGTCTCTGTGTGTGTATGTTGCCAAGTTTAGCACACATCTCACTTGCAGATCACTTCCCAGTGCAATTTGCAGAGTCATCGGTGAGTGCTGGCTTCTTAGACTACCTACCCAGGAGTTGCTTGGTTTCAGGTTCTGCTGTGTTCTTGTTCCCATCTCTACAGCCAGTACAACTCTGCTTGTCTCTCCTCAGGCAGTCAGTCTCTCTCTATCTCATTGGTGTTTTGTTTTGTTTTGTTTTATTTTGTTTTTAAACCATGTCCAGGTCAAGTGGTAACAGTACTTTAGTAGCTACTGCTGACCTCAGTGCAATCAATGTCCAGGGAAGTGTAGGGAATCACCAGGCCCCAGTAGACAGCTGCCTCTCAGTGATGCTCTATGGAGAAACTTGCCAATCTTCTGCTAATTTTTGTTTTGTTCATCCCTTCTTCGCATCAGAAGAGTATATTTTTTATCATCCTGACCTTACTCTCTCTGTTCACTGGGTTAGAAACACCTTCAGGACCATTCTCAGGCCTTTTCATTGTTATGGTTATACAGCAAGAATACAACTGTCGATGAAGTAGAAATCATTTTCAGTCCTTACCACCACATTTCCAACACTCTTTTCTTCTACAATTTTCTGACTTTCATTTAGACAGAGACTGGTTCTTTCAAGATAGAGAGCTTCTGGATTTTGCCATACAGAAAGACACGTTATATACTCAGAGTAATCTCTTTAGTAATCTTTAGTGTTACAGCTTCTTCATGCCAGAGCAGGCCATGTTGTACTCATAAAGGAAAGTGATATAACAATTCTCAAGAGACAGGATAGAATGAAATGAAGCTGGTGTCACTTCCTACCCATGTTATCTTGAATTCCCTCTCCCAGAGCACTGTAGCATTTACTTGTAAAATATAAGCAACATTATTGTGTTTCTAAAGATGTCAGCATGAAGGAGGTATCCCCCTGAATAATCAAGCCATGCAACAGGTCTAATATAAAAGGAAATTTATTTGGAACCTGGAGGAGGGGCTAGAGGCAGAGGAGAGTGGGAGACAGAGAAAAACAGAGAGAAGAGAGAAGAGAGAAAAAGAGAAAGGGGAAGAAGAGGCCAGCTTGCCAGTGACAGTTGGGGGGTGAGAGAGACACAGAGAGACAGAGAGAGAGACAGGGACAGAGGGAGATACGAGAGAGAGAAACCAATCATTCTTTCTTATATGACAGCCAGGCTCCTACCTGTCTGTTGCTAGGTTGGGCAGAGCCTAGACGAAATGCTAACAATCATCAAATGCAATACTTGACACAATAAAAAGTACTGAAACAAGATGTCGGCACAATCCTAGTACTTGTGAGGCCAAAGCAGTAGTATTGCTGAGTCCAAGGGGAACCCAAGCTTCAGAGTAAGTTCAAAGTTCAGCAACGGATTGTATATACATAGTAAGATCCCATTTCAAAAATACCAAATTAAACAAGTAATTATAGTAATAAAAGTCACTTTAGAGTTTATGATCATTTGAGTTAGCATGCATTGAAAACTTTATCCAAAGTCATAATGGCATATAACCTTAAAAGGTTATTTTATGGCACATGTTCATTATGAGTTATTATTCTGGGATAAAGGCTGGAAACATTTTTACATTGGACTCTAAAGCCTTGGACATGGAGGAAACTAGCAAAGACAAAAATATATAATCATTATTAAACTTTTTACCCAAAAGTGTCATACCACTTCTACAAATATGATATTGATCAAAACTAATAATATGGTGAACCTCAGTATTAATAGAACAGAGAGGCCAGTGATTATTTGGAAATAATAATAATCCCAGCACAGAATTCTATGTGCGTTTTTTATTTCTTTTTTTATGATACATTTTACTGAGGTTTATGCAAGCATGTATTTGTATTTCCTTGACCTGCATAACACTAACAGTTGAAGACAGCCTGAGGGTCTTCAGAGCTTAGCCAGAGATTCATCATCAATTTGGCCTGTCTAGTGGACTACAGCATTATTGGGAATTGATACTACATCAATTGTGTTGGCAGCATCAAGACACAGTGTCCTACCATTTGCAAAATTCGTTCTATAGCTGTCCTAAGCCTTTTTTTTTTTTAACAAAAACAAAAAATAACATTTTGAGAAGTGATTGTTCTGCATTTTTTATAGCAGGCAATGGAGAAAAAATTGTATTTTGGAGATGATGTACTGAGCTAAAATCACACATTCATTTTAAACTAGTCTAATGCAGGGGTTGTTCATTCAGAGTTTTGGTTCTTCTATATCTTCATTTTTGTCTCTAGTTTCACCAAAGGTGAACTGCATTGGCTTCATCAGCAGTTCAAGTGTAAGGAGTTCAATGCAAGACATAACTACGGAGATTAAATGGAAAATAAATCAGAGCCATCTTTGCTTTTGTTTTGTTTGCCAGTGTTCTTTCTTCTCTCCATATTTGTAGCTTCTTAAGACTTTAAAAATTTTTATGGTCTCGTCCCCTATTTTAACTTTGGTTTCCATACCTCAGTCATCAAGCATAGACAAATCCCTCAGATTTTCTAACTGTTTCTAGTAGCTTCCTCTATTCTTATTCGCCCATGGTGCTGGGGATAGCTCTATGGCAAAGTCATAGACTCTCTCATGAAACACAGACATAGGGTCTTTATATGAGAGAAGATTTTTTTTTAAAAGAGAGCAATCTTACTCTCTTCATTGATGACATCTCTATAAATATCTTTTGGCCCCGTGGTTACAGTCGTGTTTTTCTGTAGCTTCATCATGGCATGGCTACAAATTCTTTTATTATGTCAGCTAAAAATTCTGACTTATGCAAGATATTTGAGAACATGCATATAGCATATTGTTGGATTTCAAGGTATAAAATAAAATTAAACCTGTGCACTGACCCATCAGCAGAAGAAATTGAATGTTTTACCAGTCAACTTTCTACTGAGATCAACGACTGACAAAAGAAAAAAGGCTCCCAGCTCACAGTTTCTAGGGGTTCAGTCCACTGTTGTTTAGTTTTGTTTCTTTTTAGGCAAATGGCAAGTAGTACCTCATCTTGAGGACACGAGGTAGAAAATGGATTTTCATGTTTCATGGATGATAAGAAGAGAGAGAGAGAGAGAGAGAGAGAGAGAGAGAGAGAGAGAGAGAGA
>NW_021604648.1:9849043-9903534 GCF_004785775.1 Grammomys surdaster | reverse complement strand
AGAGAGAGAGAGAGAGAGAGAGAGAGAGAGAGAGAGAGAGAGAGAGAGATTCATTAGCACTCCTGTTCTTGTGCTTCAAGAGCACACCCCTGATCCTCTACAAGGTTTGACTCTTAGCGGTTTCTCCTACCTCCAAGTAGTATGCAGCTCAGGATCAAGCTTCAGCACACTGTAGTATTCTGAATTTAAACTCTAGCAGCTTGTATGTTTGCTATGAATTCCTCCAACATTTTCTAAGCTTATGTTTTTGCCTTGACCCTTTTATGACATTTTGCTCATTCCTACATATCCTGTCCTCCTCTCAATGTACACTAGCTCTGCAGCCTCCTCTGTCTAACCCAGGTAGCGATCACATATACCGTATCCAGACCATTCTCAGAAAACTTTACTTTACTTCTCAATTCAAAAGTCTGGATTGGCTCTCACTGTCTATTGAGTCAAGTCTTAGCACTGCCTGGATTTTAAAGCCCTCCATGAAATCACATCACAAATGCATGGAGTTTTTCTAGCTAGTGTTTGTCTAGCTTTAGGTCAATAAAATTTCCTGTTACTATCTTGTTAAAAATTTAACCATCTTTCTCTCTTATTCAGTTTATTACTCAATAAATCCATCACACCACCTATAACACAGTCAGTGGAAGCAGTAGAAACTTTAAAATAAGGAAAATCAGGGTTTGAGTCTTAATTCATCACTTTATAACTGTGCCCTTTTGATCAATTTATATGATCACTCGCTACTTTTGTAGTAGTTCTTGTTTTCTTCAGTATGAAGGGGGAAATTAACAATCTGCATTATTGGGGGGTTAAACAGATGGTCTCTTTAAAGCATATAACATAATTCTAGGTATACTGAATAATAATCAACAGTGTGAGTTTTGTTAGTGCTCTTTGGGATAACCTTTGTCTTGTAAAGGGGAAAAAAGTACAAACTTACCCAGGATTCCTTTCACTAATTAGGTCCTTCATTAATTTTCAGGCAGATAAATTGTCATAGAGACAAGTAGGAAACACTAAGGGATTTTTACCTGGGAACCAAATGAGATTCATTATTGGGAATGTTACTTAGGTGCTTTGGTGGAGGAAGGGCCTCTCCACAAAAATAATTGCAGCAGGACAGTTGTGGAACAGAGTGTGCTGTGAGGACTTACACCAAGTCTAGTGAAGTAGCAGGGTGTCCTTTATGTAGCTAGCTTCTGTACCATCCTGGGCACAGGTGAAAGAAATTGACACTCTCTGTCTGACTTCTCCATGGAGCTTAGAAGGACTGGACTAAATAGCCCAGGTAAGAGTGTAAAAGTTAATAAAGGAAAGGTGGGCACAGCTTGTGGAACAGTAACATTTTTTACAGAGAAGAGTCAGAAGAGTTTCAGCAGAACACTGAAGTTATGGATCTGAGGATGGCAAGTGACATCAAGATTACAAAGTGTATGACTGGAGGCATTCATAATTTTGATAATTTTTGTGTCTAGACCATATCTCACTTTTTTACAAATTCTGGAGATGAACAATGGATTCTGTCCAGAAGTCAAAAGATTGAACATGTTAGTGGTAGTTAAAATATGATACACCGTGCAGAACAAAACAAAAAGGGGGGGTTAAACTACTTAACTGACAATACTTGTTAAATATGAACCATTTAATATTTTCCTGGTGAATATTAGTCAGGAGAAGCCAAAAGACAAGAAAGAAAAAGAGCAGATTGTGGTCAATGCCTATTGTAGAGCAACCACACAGTTTTTAAAGGGATAAAAGAAGGAAAATGATAGGTTTCTTCTTTGATAGATGAGAATGAGCCTCAGAAATGTTGGTGATTGCATACTGCATGGACCAATGCAATCTTGTATCCTGCCTATTGAAAAAGTTGCAGAAATCATTGGCTAATACAAACCAAAGAAACAGTAAAGATATCTTTAGATAAGACAGTTGCCTTCATAATTATAGGAGACTGAAATGTGTGATGTGACAGGCAAACAAAGAAATTGTAGCATATTCACCAGGAGGAAGCAGAAAATTCACCTTTGTCACAGTTTACTGTATTCCTGAGCTTCGTTGCTTCTGTTTTAGGGATGGTTATTTTAGACTTCCCTCCACCCCCCAACAGATTGTGACTTTTATGAAAGGATAGTCTGCTAAGGTCTAATAAGGTCAAGAGCTCCTTGGGAATGTTAAAAGTCCTCATGCTATATAGGAATTCTCCTCTCATTGTCAGCTCTGGCCACCAAAGTTTGAAAGGACAATAGATTCTGTCCATCTTCATTTCCTCATAGGACAGTTGTGAATATGGTAAGAAAAACTTATTACATGATTTTTAGCATGTGAGACTCAAAGTGAAATCTCTCGAGACCTGAGCTGTGTTCTGTTGATGTGTAAAATCCATGTACCCTGTGCCTAGAGCTTGTGTGAATAATTCTTCACCAGGGATTTTTTTTATTATCATTATTATTATTGTTAGAAACTTTGTCTGTCAGAAGAGCAAGCCAAGCTGACTCAGTAATTAAGTAAGCTAATGTATAGGTTTTAAAGGGCATTTCTCACACCCACATTGACTTTTTTCCTACGGTTCTGAAGGTTCTAAATGTCATGGGCCCACAATCTGGGTCAGTCTAGATAGAAGCAGTATATCTGGTCTGGTAGAGAACAATGTCTGAATCACTGCAATACAGGAGGTGTGGCTGAGGAGGAGGCTGCTTGCTGACAAGAGAGTCCTTGAACACTTCCACACATTCACTGTGGGTGTATGCTAATTGTTAGCTGGAAGTGAGGCTGAGCTACCCAGTTCAGTCTCTGGCTGAACATAGCTCCCTGTGGTCTTCTGAACATGTCCCCTGGCATGTAGTAGTTCAGGAGCAACAGTGGCAAGCTGTATAATTTTATGAATCTCAGTTTCCCTATAAAATGGGAGCAACATATCCAAGCTTATGTGGGAAAGAAGATTACACTACGAAGGCACAGACACCTGCATGCTACCTGCCATGTAGTGTTGGAACAAGAACATACATTTATACTCTTCTAGTTTATATTTGTAGGCATATTGCAGCTGAAGGTCAATTATACTGTACATCAAACATCACCCGACAAACTTCTGTGTACAAATTACCACAGAAGAAGACATTTTCCTCCCCTTCTTGCATTTATTTGTTTAGAAACAAATATCCCTGTTACTGAAAATCATTTTTTCTTACCTACTTCCAATTGTAGTGTCATTTACTTTTCTACGAGCATTAGTGAGTGTTCTTCAATTTCTTCAAACCCTCCATAGCATCCAGCACAGAGTAGAGCTCTTGGAAACCTTCATTTAATATTTATCATCTGCCTGAAGTTATCATGTTGTGAGCAAGTGATAAGGGCACAGCTTGAAGTTCATGTTGTCCTTGCCAGGCTAAGCTTCTTTGTGTGGTGTGTTTGGCTGCTGGGGTCCCTAGGATTTTAGATCTGTTGTCAGTGACAGGTGCATAAGATATGAACTTCCTTTTGGATGTGAGTAGTTCTATTGATATCTATGATGTCAACATGTTAGCTTCATCTCCTATAAAGAGATTGTCTTACTTGTCTTTGAGACTCATTCAACTTTCTCACACAATGCCTGAAACATAGTAATTAATATTGTTGAAATAGTGGGCAAAGACTTGTTGTATTCATCATCTGGAAAACAGTCTCTTGAGTGATGAATTTCTCCAGATAGATAGCAGTTATCAAAGAACATCTACTAGATATCAGACATTTGTCCCAATGGCCCCTTCTCTAAAGCATTAAAACAGATAGCAATCCTAGAACTCATGAAGCTCATATCAGAAATATATACAAATAAGGGACATATTTTTTTTGTCATCGTGTACTTAATACGTCAGGGAGAAAAAATTACAGCTAGTCAGGAAGTGTTTGTCTTTGTGGGTGATATTGTATAATACAAGAGTTCAGAAATACATTTCTGAAAGGGTAAAAGACACTAAATAAACACTTATAGGAGGTGAGAGGCTAAACTGTATATTAAGTAGTAGAAGGCAGAATAGATAGCAAGTATGAAGGCTTGGAGACAGCAGCTGGCTTGGCATTTTCAAGAAACAAAGAGATCCAGATGTCGTGGCTCAAGTATAATTGGTGAGAATGACAATAGAAATTGAACCTCACTTATAGTTTCATTCCTACTGTATATAGGGTCTTATTATACATCTGTTCTTGTAATAATTTGTCTTTTGGAAATGATAGCATTCTTCAGTAGATTTCTGAATCAGTCAAAAATTTGCAATTTAGATGCTACAAACCTATCCACTAATTAATCCACCCACCCCTTCTTTGATGAATTCATTACCCAACAATATTTCTTGAGCATAATAACTAGAGACTACATTATTGAAGCATTGCCATAAAATAAAAAAATGTGTCTTATGTGCATTCTAAAATAATCCTCATATAACCTAGCAATATAGCTTCTTTTAAGCTATCACTTTCAGATGGAATTTATGTATCAAGAGTATTTTTAAATACTGTGTCTGTCATCAGGGAGTTCATTCTCTTGATCGAGAATTAAGATGCTAACATATATAGCATAACAGATTCTTAAAATATGATGGTTCCATCAAAATGACATAATTTTGATAAAGGAATAAGTACAAGCTCCTCTCACTCACATTTTCCCTGTAGAAATACAGCTGTGATGGTACTGCTTCTGAAATACCCTCTGTATGCTTGATAAGCTCAGGCACATGTCAGGATCCTCAAGGACTGGCATTTCTCTTTCCACATGAAAACATTCTGTGTTGAAAGGCACTTCTGCCTCAATGTTTGAAAGGATGAACACAATACCACAAGGCCAGAATGCAAATCTGCCACTTCAGCTTGACAATATCTTTCAACTTCATGTGGGACACCTCCTAAAATGAATGGTGCATCTGATGTTCCTTAATGCTTTTTCCAGAGTGTCGTGTGTGTGTGTGTGTGTGTGTGTGTGTGTGTGTGTGTGTGTGTGTATTTGTCCATGCATGCATGCAACTGTTAGGGAAATAACTCGGTAGACTTCAATTATAGAACCAGGTGTTTTGCCTCATCTAAAACTCTTTTGCAGTGACCCCAATGAATTATTTATCCTCCTTTCCCATTAATCTGTTTTAAGGAATAACCTTGACCGTCTTTCCATTATCACTCACTAATCATATAAATCACGTTCAATAGATAATACATGTCTTGACTTCACCACTTAAAACTTGCTATCTCAACACCACTGGGAGTAGGAGTAGGAGCTAGTGAGTTTAATTAACTAATAAATAATTGAAAAACCACTTTGCCACATAAAATGATCAAGTCACTCTAAGAGCCTGAATTTGACTTTTTGCTTGCAGTTGCAGCCAATGAGTGACATGTGCTTGAGGATGAAGGGCAGCCTCCAAAGTGACACTTTGATCATTTTGTTCTGATCATAAAATATTGATTTTGTTTATCAGCATATTGGCACTCCTCATCAAATACATCCACTACTATGTGACAACGAATTTGTTTCATGGGGTGTTTTAAATTTTTCCTCAACTAGTTGCCCAATCGATATAGCTGACCATTCTGTTGCTTTAACATTCCCTGGGTTATTTCTCATTGCTTTGTTATTTTATAAGTGGGCAAAATCTATCATTGTTTCCATCTGTAATTGTCATACATCAAGCCAAAATCAATCTGTAGACCCTTGTATCCAGCATAATAAACTACTCCCTTTGCTTTGTGTTTCGTGTCTATGAACGTCACAGTACTCAAGAATTATTTTCAGTGACAAAGAACTATTTATGTTGAGAAAGAATGATTAAATTTTATCATACTACAGCCAGGCTCCTTCATTTATACCATTTATGACTTTCTTCAGCCTGTAATAGTAAAGTTGGGTAGCTGTTACAGAGTTTATAGAATCTGAAAAACTTAAACTACTTAGGAGCCATTCTTCATAGGACTTTACTGCCCTTGCTACAGACTTTGATTTCAGCTTGAAGAAACCTTGTAATAAGTGTTTTCATGGCTCTGTATTTCGCTTCTGTAGAGTATTATAAAAAAAGAATAATTAATATCTGGAGAGTAAGATTCAACTTGGTAAATTATAAAAGGTATTATTTGGGATGAGTCTGAAGAAATGACACCAACTGTTTATAGTCTTAAGTTCTAAATATCAGTTTAAGAGCAGAGGCCCAAGCCCACAGATATTGCTAAGCAGGGATATCCTAAGAATTCCATGGTGGATTATGTGCTGGAGGGAGAGTTGGAAGGTGAACAATTGTTGGGAAAAATAATTAATAAGAATTATCTTTGAGATCAGATGTCTACACAGAATTCTTGTCCTATAGAGAATAAGCAGAAATCGAAGCTAGATAGTTTTAATTTTTGCTGTGTTTAATTTCTATCCTGGTTTGTCCCTCTGTAGAAGGTTTTATTCCACAATAAATCGAGGCCCAGCACCTGGCTTGAGAGAGTGGGAAGGTCCTCTGAGCTAGACAACCAAGTATGGCTATCTTGAGAATGTTTCCCCCTTGGACATGCCTCAGAGGCCACCCCAGTCTAAAGGTCATACATTTTCAAGGAAACCCCTGCTAACCTCAGCTAGATTGTAATTGTCCGGTCTAACTCCATCTGGCAAACATCTTGCTGCTCCGTTCGGCAAGCTCTCTGTGCTTATGATCACTTGTGGGGCTGTGAATTTCATATGCTCCCACTTTCAGTTCTGGAACTTCAAAAACCGTTTGATTAAATCTGGGCATGTACTTTCACCATTCCTAACATCTTCAGGGAGGCAACAACTCAGCTGTGTGAGATTTCCTGTAAAATTGAAGTCTGCTTCTTGGCAGGACAATGTGTAATTTAGTCAATGGCTCATCTTATCTGGGATATGAGGAGTAGATCTGGGGATTACAGCAGGCTTGGATTGTAAAATGAAGTTTTATTGGATAACTTCCAGTGACTAAGAGTTCCAGAGATGCAGGCGTGGAGGTTTATTTTTTAGTATGATCTATTGGAGTGATGTTCAACACCTCGGATACTGGATGATGATTTTTCTTTTTATATCACTGGGGTGTCAAGGTCTCCATTGACATACACTAAAATGTCTGGCAGTTATCCAGGGTCTAGGAGAACTGAGTTCTGTAAGGTAATTGGCCTGATTGGCTTGGCACAGGAGAGAGGGATATCCTTCATGATAGAGAATTCAGAATTCAGAGTCAGGTAGATAAGGGTTTCACAGACATTGTGTATGAGACTTCCAATAAGTTCCCATCTTAGATACTCATTCTAGTCTCAGTAAACATTGGATTGTTGTGAGACTTAAAAGTAAATCCAGGGAGAAAGTGTGTACTTGTGTGTCTGCAATCCCTTTGTGTACTTAAGTGTGTGCATACTTGTGTGTCTGCAATCCCTGGAATTCTGCCCGGAGAGTACTGGAGTCATGATGAATGGTTTAGTGGATGAATAAAGTTGAGTGACTGATCTTAGTGATAATGAAAATGAGGTAAATGTAGGAGAGGGATGGAAAGTAGATTATATAAAATTATATGAATGTGTGAAATTCACAAACAGTAAAAAATGGAGCGATTGGTAGCCCCTGGGTACTATAATGTCTTCCTGAAATAACAAACAGGCATCATGGCCAAATCCAGAAGTTCTGGCTTGTACGCAAACAACCTCAGCTTTTTTCATTAGTTTGCCACTTAGGGTGAGAATTTAGGCAACATATTTACCTTTGTAATTCTCAAGCTTCAGATCTATAAAACATGTATTTTAAACATTCTATAATATGACAGACCAAACTAACCTAAGGTGAAAATGTTTCTCTGAGATTCTGTTGTGTAAATGTATTAATATAGTACATCTAGTATAAATATTTACTGGCTATGTAGATAGAAAGTGAATATGAATATATTACTATACAACCAATGTTTAGAAGCAATGGGTGGGAAAATGCTGGGGAAGAAAAGGAGAGACTCCCTCATAAGAGACCATTAGAAAAACTGTAACAAAAAGATTTCTTCTGGCTTTTTTGCAAGAACCACACATTTCAAAGCAGTAAACATTCTCAAGTGGATAGATGTGTAGCTCTATGGCAGACAGAGGCAGATAAACAATATTTCACTTCTCTCCTTGCAATGGCTGAACACCAGACAAGAAGCAACTTAGAATTAGAAAGACTCATTTTAGTTCACAGTTTCATGGTAACTTAGGCCCTCTCTAAGGAGGTGTGAGCTTGTTGCACAGCTGATAACTTTTGCAAGGATGGGGAGGGAAGAAAGGGATGGACAGAGAAAAAAGGTAAAGGCAGATTGGGAGGAAGAAGGAAATAAAGGAGACTAGGCCAAGCTGTAATCCTGAGACCCACCCACTATCAACTCTAGTGGTCTACCCAGCTAGGCCCATATTCCAAAGGATGGACTACCTTTATAACAGGTCTCCAGCTGCAGCTCAATATCTCTACTATGTAAACTAGTGGTAGATATTCAAACCCTAACGTAGTATATTCATGGATGAAAAGCAAATGGGATTTCTTATGGATAGAAGTTTTCCCAGTCACTTTCCACCAAGGAAGCTTTTGTGTTTTCTAATGTGTCATGGGATCATGGTTCTGACTGCTAGAACATTTCATGAAATAAGAATGAAATAGCTTCGAGCCCAAGGCTCATGGGAGGTCTGCTTAGATCATTAGAAAGTTCACTTATTCATGTATTCAGTGTTAACTCTGTGCTAGTGATCAGCTTTGAAGAAAACCCGGGGAATGCATCAGCAATGTGGATTTTATACTTACAATAATTTAGAAAAAATCACTTGGTCTCAGAAGATAACCCACTCTTGCTGCTGAATTATTTGCCTTCACTTTGGTCCATGTTAGGACTGGCATCTTCTTCTTTAGCCAGATTTACTTAGCAGTGATTTTCATATCCATTATTGAAGGTGATTTCCGCACCAGTTTTTGTGGAATTTGGGTGAAGTTATTGAGGATCCAATTCCAGAGTTCTTATTGACTAGCTGTGTGCTACCAGACAACATACCTGACTTGACTAGCACTAGCTTTCTTCTTGGTGAACTTACAGTGAGAGATCCTAGGATAAGGTAGCTAGTGAGGTTCTACCAATTAGCGCTGAAAAACATCACCTAATTTTTTCCTTATAAAATAGTTTCCAACGTACATACTTTATATCTTTTCTACCTTTCCTCTATCTCCTCCAACTCCTCTAGACTGATCCCCGACACCCTTTCAAATCCATGTTCTCTTCTCTTTTTTCTAAGTGTAAATGCTTTATCATTATTAAATGGATTTTATGTGATTAGCAGTTTATCACTGACAGTGGTAAGCTTTAAAAGATAAATTTCTTTCATTGCTTTTGACATAAACTTTCTGTGCACAGATAATTAAACCATTTAGACATATAATACAGATTATTTCCCTTTTTCAACTTAAATTGTACTGTTAATATGAACGTTAAAACATTTGTTTCTATTTGTTTCTGTGTATTCATTATATTCTTTGGGAAGATGGTTAAATTTCAGTTTTAATTGCTTGCTTGTTTTTTCACTTATTTTGATATTATAATATGATTACATCATTTTGCCCTTCCTTTCTCCAAAACCTGTAATATAATCCTCCTTGCTCTCTTTCAAATTCATGGCCTTTTTTTCATCAATTGTTATTACATGCATATAAATATGTATTTATACATGTATATGATGATGTATCATAGGTATAACACCATATAGTCTATCTGATGTTATTCTATGTATGATTTCAGGACTGATGAGTATGTATTGGATGCTCTTCCTTGGAGAAGACAATTTTTTCCACTCTCAGCATTTCTCAGTTGCCTGTGGTTCTTTGTGTGGGATTTGAGCCCTTGTGGGTCGATCATCTACTTTAGCATTTTTACTGATGTTGTTTTGTTCAGCTCAACTTTAGATAGTATGTTGGTGAGAATTTATGGGAATATAGTCTGACATTCCTAGGAGACACATTTCTCACCAAACTCCCTGATTTTCTGGCTCTTACGATATTCCCATCCTCCTTCAGAAATGTTCCCTGAGATTTAGGTATGGGTGTGTTTCTTAGATGTTTCCATTTTGACCTGGGTCTGCAACTCTGAAGTTGGATTGGTTAAGTTTTCCTCTAGTGGTTTTAACTATAATGAGAAATATCTTGTGGACTACACCTATCTGCATATAGCAAAAACATTTGGAGCATTATCTAGGGGTTATGCTGGTTATATGTCCTCCACAATCCATGGATTCAGTAGCCTTGAGTAGTTGGCTAGGTTCCCAGTACCAGATATAATTTTCCTCTTGTTGAACAGCTCTTGGGTTTAGTTAAAGAGCTGTTGGTTTCTGCCAAGGCATGTATACCATTACTGCACCCTTACTGTTAGCATGCCATGCTGGTTCATTGTTGTGGTTCACAAGTGTCATAGCTAGATAAGACTATTGATTGATTTCCTCTTTTGGAAGTTTGTATGACATCTTATGATAACTTCAAAGCTAGTCTTCAGGGAGAAACATTCAGGTCAGTTCCTACTTTGAGGCCTCACTGTGTTCCCTGATTTTGAAGTATGTGAAGCCTTTAGCAATGGAGTCTTACTTTCTACTTACATAACCAAGGGCAACAGCAATAGACAGCATGCCGCCTACTTTAATCATTACTGTTACATATAAATTTATATGGCCATTTAGTGTTTCTGGTCTGTACATATGTTTAAGGCTGACCACATAGGATTAGATAACCTATCACAAAGCTCTTCCTTTTTATTGTCATTCATTTTGTGGATCAAACAAAACTATTCTGAACTTCTTAGTGAAAGAAGTACCTGAGAACATGAGAAAAGACTGTTAAAAACTTATTGAACTAGAAAAATAGATCTAGGCACATCATCAACTTTTTTTTTCTCTGCTTACTCTCAGAGATCATATATACAAAAATAACAAAATATGGACTCAGTATGTTGTACTCTGTGTTTGCACATATGTGTACACAGTAATGATCCATGAAAAAGAGGCTACCTACTTGCGAGTATGTGGTGAAATATGGGAGGAAATTGAGGGAGGAAAGAGAGGGCAATAAAGCAATTAAATTCTATTTCAATTAAAAATGTAAACTTTAAAAACAAATTTATGCTCTGGATTTTTTTTTAGTGGATATTTCGATGGAAATGGAAATAAAATGGTATCAAGTTTTCTCCACTCCTTTTGCTGGGGCCAGTCCCACACTGTGTAACGCTTTACTTGATCCAACTCAACCTCTTAGTCAAGTTCTTATTCTCTGGCTCAGTTCGGAGAGTGCACAATCCCTATGGTGCTACTCTTCACTGCACAGATTTCAAGAGCAAAATTACGTGTTACCTCATCATTTTATGTTTACCAAGAAAGGTGCAACCTGACAATCAAAGTTAAACAGCACTTGCAGTAAAGTCAGAGAGCAACAGGCAAAGCCCCATGGTTTCTATTGGGACACTTGTCGCTTGGGAGTGACCTACATCATGGATGTATATTCACATTCAATGAAAGTGAGAAAGAAGAGGAGAGTGGAGGAAAAAAGAGGAAAGAAAAGAAGGGGAGGGATGGGCAGGGGGACACAGAGACAGAGAGAATGAGCATGCATGAGAGAATAGATGGTAAAGGTCACTTTCCACAATGCTGTGCTGTGCGCATCAGCTCCAGTTTTCCACAGATCACAGTCCGTTTTGTTCATTTTCCTCAGGTATAGATGTAAGCACTGGAGTAGATAATCTCAGGCTCATTTGTATATGACTGTGAACATCTCTCAATGATTTTTTTTTTAACCAAATTGTGGCCTGTGTGTAATCGTCTCGCCAGCAAGAACACACGCGGACACCACACTAGGATCCTTCCACAGCAAACGTTTATTCCAAAAGAAAATGGAGGAAGACCCCAGGCCCGGAAAAGGCACTGCTTATATACCCTTAGAGCGGTGTGTTCACCTCTGATTGGCTGCTTACTCGTTGCCTGCCAAAACGCCCCGGGATGGGCTTTGACTTTGGCATGCTTTTATCATAGCACATGCGCAGTTTACTTGTTTACTTGGAGGAGCACCGGATGCCAGTGCCATCTTGCAATGGCGGATTCTGCCAGCACAAGCTGCGGCTTCCTACATCTCCCCCTTTTTTGTTTTATTGCAGAGGGTGGTAGTTGAGATCCCTGGGAAGGTTTCGTAACTCCCATATTTGGGGGTCTCACGGCAGGTCTGAGTCTCTTTGGAGGGCGGTGCTCAAACTCTTACCCATCACTGGGTCAGCCTCCCCACCCGGGGCTGCCCTGTCTTAGGTGGCCGAGGCTTATCCGTCTGCTCCGTCATTGACTTACCAGACCTACTATCCGTGGAACGAACACCTTAGTGGGCAGGGACTGTGTACAGATATGTTTGAGGCTTCATAGGGTGTCTTCACCAAAAGCCCTTGGGGTACAGCGGCTGAGGAATCTGTCTACTGGCTATTTCCTTTTGTTTTGTTAAACAGGCACTGGTCATTGTCCCGTGTCTTAGGCTAGCTGACGTTCTTCCATAGCCAGCACCAAAGAATGGTGAGCTCCCTGTGTTAGGCTACGAGGGTCACGCACCCACACCTGGCATTCTCAGAATGTACACCCCAGGTTGTGGCCATTCGCAATGCCTGTCATGGGGTAAACTCACAGCTCATGGTGTACCTCTGGCATATGGCATCAACCTATTCCCATCGTTGGGACCAATGGCAGCTGGCCTGGAGACGAAAAGATGGAGCTACCCTTGGCCTGTCTGGCATGGTACCAATATGACTCAAACTCAAGCCCAATCAAGCAAATTCCATCATGGAGGAATAAGCGATCAAGGACTAATAGTTTAAGACGGTCTCCCTTACCCTACCAGGTGCAGTGGAAACAAGTCCTCTGGGTGCAAGGGCTAAGGGAAACAGAAAGAGATGCAAACACCCATCCCTGTGCAGTGGAGTCATCTCCTAGGGGTGCAAGGGCTGTTTGACTCAAAATTCAGGTACCAGAGCTACACAGACAAGGACCAGTCAGGCTAAAACTCCTCACCGACCCAGTGCAATGGGCAAATCCCTTGGGGTGCAATGGCTGAAGGCCCAACATTTAGCACCACCACTAGTGAGGGGGAGACTACTTATTTTCGAAGCAGTGATAGCCACACTGCAGGGGAAGCCCCTAGTTCTATGGCCACAAGTGCCTGGACAATAATAGCCTTGTCACGATTTTGTTGAGCTCTGAGCTTGCAAACCAACCAAAGCATGAACACTAACCCGCAACATAGGGCATACCAAACAGGCCTACTCCCACCCACTTAAAAACAAAAAAAGAGAAGAAAGCTGAAGAGATCCAGGAGGAGAGTCCCTCAGTCAGGGACAGATCCACGCACGTCAAGTTGATGGCCACCACAGCCGCTATCAATTTTTGAGTGTCTCATCGAAGTTTTCTGACCAATTTCCTGCAAGATATTGAAACAATTTCCTGGATAGATTAGCTACATTATGTCTGACTGGTATGGGTTTTGGAAAGGCAGATAATATGGTCCATCATTGTTCCCCCAATATACTAGGAACCTGTATCCCTTGGATCAGCACGAGGGCTGTCATCAGAGTTTGGAGGGTCCGCCTGGGTGTCATCTTCTAACATCGCGAGTCGTCGCGTCAGTTGCTCTGGTGGCCAAAACGGGTTGTCTTCTTCCTGCGGAAAATCACAAACCGCTCCCCTGGCTCTAATTAAAATAGGATCCAGGCCTTTCCATTGTCTGGTCAAGATGTCCTTCCATTTGACCATCTCTTTTGGCCTGTCAGGCTCTAAACAGTGACGGTCAGCAGCCGAATGGCCCTGACTGTCCAGATTTTTTAAAAAATTGAGGGTAAAAGGTGCTATAGAAACGGTGACTCGTGGCACTGAGGGTAGAGCCTCTTCGACTCCTCCTTTTTGTTTTAATTAGGTAAGACTTAAGAGTGAGATGAGCCCGTTCTATAATGCCTTATCCTTGAGGGTTATAAGGGAGACCCGTCAGATGGGTCACCTCCATTTGGCGACAAAATTGTTCAAACTTTTGAGAAGTGTAAAAACTTTGCCATGTAATAGGCCAAATATCATTATTCTCCAATAATCAACTTAAATTCTATTTGAAATAAAGAATTAACATTTCATCCAAAATACTTTCAGGATTCTATCTTACAATCCTGAATTAACACTGTAATAATTTCATAATAAGATGTTCTTTACTTATAGATGAAGGATGAATCCACATAAATGATTTCTTTTGCCAAAGGGCTGTTGTGAGCACATGAGTAGCAATAATGTAAACAGCCAACAATTTATCATAGTCTATATAATTTATCTTTTGATAACTAACAGCTTACTCTATACTTTTACAAAGCTATTTATCCCTCATCAGTTAACTGTCGAGGGGAATTAGGACTTGCATCTCCCTTGAGAATATCCAACAGAGGTTTACGTTCTTCTATGGTAAGCTGAAGATGAGGTTTTAGCCAATTAATATCTGTTAACAACTTTTGAGAATCATTAAAAGTAAACCATTTTTTGTATGTACGCCTGCAAGCCAGGAGATGGCACTAGATCCCACTACAAATGGTTGTGAGCCACCATGTGGTTGCTGGGAATTGAACTCTAATATTTTTAGTTGTGAGTCTAGCCTTTAACGGTGGAACCATCTCTCTAGCCCCAATTATCCATTCTTATTGGAATTTTCTGTGCCACAATCTGCTTAAGATATAACTAAGTTCCCAAATACTGAAAAGATAATGTCTTTGAATCTTTTCTGGAGTGATAAGCACTCTAAACTTTAAAGCTCATTGTATTAGGGCAAAGGCGTACAGAAAAACTCCTTTAGTGAGATCAGCTAACAAAATATACAATGAGTAATATACACTGAGAGATTTAAATGTTTAACTTTTCATTATCTCTAACTCTTGGCCCATAAGCTGTTTTGAATTTCTTTTGAGTCTGAGGCTGACACCTCCCTAAGGAACAAACAAGGCAATAAACAAATTCTAGAAAACACCCTTCTAGGGGCAGGTCAGGACAAAAGGAATGTCTGAAATACAAGCTACTGCCACACCCACTCTGTATATAGCCTAAATTTAAATGTAAATGTCTTTAATCTTGGCTTATATCCTGAGGCCTTGCCCAAAGATTATCCTTCCTGCACCAAGGACAAGTTTGTCAGGTAACCTTGGTCACCTGACTGTTGTTCAAGCCTCTGTTCCTGGGACAGTCACTTTAAAAACTATCTAAATTTCCACATTTAAAACATCTTTTATCTTTATGGTTCTGTGCAAGCTATGGCCAGATCCTGATTGTATGAGGGTGCAATTTCATCACAAAGACGAATGTATCTAAGTCTGTCTTTGCTTGTATGGTCTGAGAGCTGTGTAGGCAGTTCAACCTGATTCGTATCACACTGACCTTCTCCTACAAGCATGTTAAGATCCCAGTCTGCATGCCTGTCTGAGAATTCATCATGGCACTATGATTTTTACTAGTACCACTCCAATCTGAGATCCAAATCAAGTAATCTCCTCCTGACAAAATAGCCAACTCTGCTCTATCCTCTTCTGAACCATAAACATGGATGAGTCAAAGAATTCCAAACTCACAATTGAACTGCCAACTGTAGCCAATGGAATACTGACAGTTTAACTAAATTTTTAAATTTCTTTTGTAACATTAGAGTATAACCATTAATTGTGAGAAGCAAAACCAGAAACAATGTAAACAATCTATTTTTTTCTAAAATCAACACCAAGTAGATTACCTTTATGTTACAAAGTTTTGCTGCCAATTCTTATACATGTGAATGCATGAAACAGTTTTTACTATCTCATTGAAGAGATACTGGTTTCTGGTTTCTGAATGACTATAACACTGAGTTAGTTTTACACCAACTTTCTGTTACCAAATTTGTAAATTTCTAATCACACCCAATAATTTAAGCCAATAATCTATAACCAAGACATGTAGAACATATTTATACTTTTAAAACCAATTAGAAACAACAATGAAGTGGCTATGCATCTTATATATTTAGACCAAACAAAATTTGTTGCCTTTTCTAGCTGTAATTTCAAGAGAAAAGCACCTTGTCACAGAGATTTTTCTAGGACAAAACAACTCTTAGATTCCTTACAAAACCCAAAAAGCTACTGGTCTCTTTTAAAAGCAACTTATGCCAACTTCAGTTCCTGGAAAGGCTTTTTCAGCTCAGCTCAACTCTTAGCTACAGGTGTAGGGTAGCTTATCAGCCTCTGCTGTGTAAATTAAGACTGTCTTTGAAACAAAGTTAAACTAGCCCAAGAGTTGGATCAAGCAGTTTTAACGATCTTTTCTTTTGAACATGTAACAAACACAGAACATTTAGACAATGAAACAAAAGACAAACACAAACACGTGGACATTGGCACACCAAGGACAGACAACAAAGAAGGACATCTAAGAGCTACGGAGAAATTCAGGACGTCTCCCGAATTCTCTTCTGTTCCTAGGAGAGCTCTGAAATAGCCTTTTCATTCTTTTATGTTGACACAGCTCAGAGAGAGGACAACTGTTTTTCTAAAACCCTTTCTCTCTCTCTCCCATACTAGGGAGAGCAGCTTTTACTGTATTTTTACTGTATTTTGCCAGTCATTCGGACTCATTGCCATAGTGGCAAATCTCTCAAGCTGCATAACTGTAAAATTAGCATTAACTCCATATTTGTTAACCGATTCAGCAAGTTCTTTGATAGAGGCATACTCTACAGGTGCGTGGACACGGCCTCCCCCCCACGTCCTCAAATACTGGAAAGGCTTGTAACATTCTTCTCTTGTCTTCCCCTGAAAGGAAGGAGTCTGAGCAGCGCTTGTCCGCATAAGGCAGAAGTGCGCCGGGAACATTAGGTTGGGAGGGCGCGACAGGCCAAGAGGCCATGCGGCTCCTATCTCCCGTTTTCCTTTGCTTTTTCCTTTTTTCCCTGAACTCTTAAGCGCTTCTTTCCTTCTGTTTCTGACATGTGGCCCTGTAATTCGTCTAGCACTCCCTGGCCCACCGCTACAGTCAAGTGGCATTTCTCATCCCGCAAAACCAGAAGGAAGAGAACGAACGCCGCTAGCACAATAGCGAGAGCTTCTAGAGTTCCTGCCAACTGGGGAGGGAGACGAAATAGATCAAGGCCAAACATTTCTCTCAGAGCTTTACCTTGTCCTGCGGTTCTGGATCCACTCCACGAGCAGAGGGTCTTCTCAAACAGCGCCGGCGATGGTGAATTTTTCCCGGGTTTCGGCACCAGCTGTGGCCCGCGTGTAATCGTCTTGCCAGCAAGAACACACGCGGACACCACACTAGGATCCTTCCGCAGCAAACGTTTATTCCAAAAGAAAATGGAGGAAGACCCCAGGCCTGGAAAAGGCACTGCTTATATACCCTTAGAGTGGTGTGTTCACCTCTGATTGGCTGCTTACTCGTTGCCCGCCAAAACGCCCCGGGATGGGCTTTGACTTTGGCGTGCTTTTATCATAGCACATGCGCAGTTTACTTGTTTACTTGGAGGAGCACCGGATGCCAGCGCCATCTTGCAATGGCGGATTCTGCCAGCACAAGCCGCGGCTTCCTACACCAAATCAACCTTTTTAGCTTAGGTTTCCCTAAACTATCAAATATGAGCAATATTAAATTACCTGTGCTTGCAGAAAATCTGCACTATGCCAGGTACTGGAGTACCCTTGATAATATAGCAGGCATGGATTTCCTCTAGCTGGTCGGGAATCAAAATTGTTTCACATCATTAGGTAAGACAGAGATACTGAGACTTTCTGCCCCTTGGAGATATTAAGCTTTCTAATTAAACCACGGTCTGAGATAGTCAAAACTCTAACCACACGTTCCAATATGTGAGTAGCTTTGTGACTTGTTTTCCATTCCTTCCTGCCTTTAGTGCTTCCATATCTGCATAGCTGGCAATTTGGTAAATATTTTGTTATATAGAAGATCCTCTTTTTCAATTTGCTTACTCCCCAAAGCCCTTTATTTCCATCTATTTGAAAGTTGAACCTTAATGTATCTCTTTCTTTATTGAAAGTTGAGTGACTTGACTGATGAGCAGCATAGTCACAGTAAGATAAGCCCACATTATAGATATAATGCTTTTCTAGGATCCCTCTCACTTATACTCTGTTTCTTGAGATGCAGACCCATCAGACTAAACATTGCCATGGGGAGCAGACATTTTTAAATAACAAGGTAGACATTTTCTCCAAAGATATTTTTTTAGGAAACAGTTTGTTTTTTATGCAATCCCAGTGCATCAGTGTTTGATGAGTCATGATATTTTGATACAATGAGTACAAGATGGATATTCCTTGGTTCACCTCAGGCAGCCTGGAGAAGAGGTGAACTAAGGAAAGCACTAAGTTGTCCAGCTACATGCATCAGGTCGTGATGAGGTATAGAAGGTTTGTTCCAATAAGGACAAACATACAATGATGTTCAAAGATATAGCATGATATAAAGATGTGATTTCGGAATACTTAGTGAGTGAGAACAAAGGATTTGTGTATGGTATGATCATTGGAGGCTAAGGATGTCAAGGGCTATATATAGAGGGGTTCTCCATTTTCATTATGAATAGTTCAGTCCTAATTCTATCTATTTAACTTACAATTTCACGATTTCAGTTTTCTTTTATGGCTGAGTAAAATTCCATTGTGATTATGGACAACATTCTCATTATTCATTCACCAGACGAAGGGTATCTAGATTGTTTCCATTGTCCAGACATGGGGAATAGAGTGTCAATGAATGTGGCTGAACTATTATCTGTGAAGTAGACTACTGAGTCTTCTGGGCCAATGTCAAGGAATGATAGAGATGAGTCATATGGTAGATCAACTTATAGTTCTTTGATAACTTCCCATAACAATTTCCAAAGTAACTTCACCATTTTGTAGTTTCAGCAAACATGATTGAGGGTTTCCTTTTGTGTGTCCTTGCCAACATTTGTTGTTATTTGTGTTGTCACTTTGTTTTCTGAGTTATTTGTATAGCGAATACTAATTCTTTATTATATATATATATGCACATATATTTAATAATGATAATTAAAAAAGAAGAGGTCATGAATTTGACAAGAAAGTAAAGGTATTTAAGAGGCATTGGAGATAGTCAGAAGGAGGGGAAGAAATAATTTAAATGCAGAATTTCCACATGAAATTATACAAATAAAAATAAAAAGACTGACAAATATTTGGCTACACTATTTCCACACTTATTTTATGTTTTTATAATACTACATTTAAGAAAAAATAATTCTTTCTGGAAGTTATGTGTTGTCTCATTCTGTTGTGTTTACAAAAAACAAGCAAAGAAACAAATTGTTGACTTGTTCCCAGATTCCATACAATCAACTCAGCAGGATATAAGGTCCATTTGTAAGACTATAAGGCAAGAGCTCATAAATGACCAAATAGGCAATGGTTGCCCTACTTAGACATGGACATAGCTTAGACATGAGAGAAACACAATGATAATTAGATTGAAAGTTATGGTAATCCATGGTATTTGTGATTGCCCAGTGTCTATTATCCATGGCTCTTGAGCTAGAAAAGCTAGATCATTTCCAAGTTCTTGAATACTTAAAATTTAAAAGAAAGGGTGTGGAGGCTTAAGCCTATTAATAGTAACTTTGTCTATGGCACAAACTACACTGGTCTGTCCATCAATGCTGGAACAGAGTGAGTGGCTTCTCCTTTTTGCTGACCCACACAGATAGTTCCATGAAATGGCCCTTTTTCTTCCAATAGAGATGGGCAGCACTTTATACTTTTCTTTGACGAGTGTCTTGCAGTATGGGAAACACATATAAATGTCTACCAGTTCATTTTGCTTAAGAAAAAGCTGTGGAATTCTAAAGGTTTATCTTCACAGTAGTGTTCTAGGTGTAAAGCCTATTTTCCTGAGGGGTTATCTCTGTAAGCAAGCAGTGCAGGGATAATTTAAAAATTGTTTTCTTTTCACTTCTCTGTGAATGTTTGGGTCTGAAATGAACAGTATTCCATTTGCTTATGATAGAAGGATGGAGAAAAATTTTATCTCTTTTACAGTACAGGTAGTAAAGAGAGAGGATAACAAAAGTTTTCTATCAGGTTTTTAGTCTGTTTAGAGAAGTTATATGTTTTCACATAGGTAAGATGTAAAAAAAAATCCAAGAAAATCATGAATGGGGCCAGTGATTGAAACATGATCCCAGCAGACAAACTCTGTCACTCTGGGATCTGCCTAAGATGCTCTTATTATTTTTATCCTGTGTGTTGTTCTCCTTTAAACAACATTCTCAGTCAATCTACTAGGTAACTTTGAGCTCCAAAGAGGATTTTCCTAGTTTTAGCCTGCCTGCCTCCCACTTCTACCCTAATATATAAAACTAACCAACTAACTATCTCCCAATCCCTAACCCCATACACACACACACACACACACACACACACACACACACACTCACTCAAACACTTTTAGTTCTTACATTAACAAACAGCTTTCAAACATGGTTCTAATATTTTCTGGTCAGGTCATTTTGGGTGTGTGCCCATATATATGCTAATGGGTCAGGAAGACTTTTCTGGGCAAACATTCTGCCTCTAACTATCAAGTTCGAGATAAATATTGCTGAAATGGATGCAGTGTTCTCAAAGATCTGACAAGGGAAGAGAAAATTCCACCTTCATTGGGTACAAGCCTTGAAGTCTAAGGCAGAAAGTTGTGACAATAGTGAGCCAATGAAGATGACAAATGTATTATGACACCATATGGAACTTTGATTTGCAGATTGCATCTAGACACCACTACATAATGTCCTTAACCCTTTGTGGTAACACTCCTGAACTGTAGAAGGAGACAAATGCATCTATATTCTAGGATGAGCCACCCTTTCCTCCCGAAAAAGCCCTCCCCTTTATAGCTCTGAAACATAAATGTTATGTATTCTCAAAGTTTAACATTTCCAAAAGGAAGGAGTTGCTGATGCAATCTAAAAGAGAACCATCCAGGGCCTGTGGCATTTAAAAGTCAATGCTAAGTGATGTCGTTTTAAAGAAAGAATCAGCGGTGCTGCCAACATTTATATTTCATATGCTGGTGGAATTGCTTTCAATTGTGTTTCACTTAGATCAGTGTGGTAAAGATTCCCGGGTTGCTATGGAAAATATCCACTTAAGCTTATTGCTATGGCAACTAGTCACATATGGTGGAGAGGCATCACATGGTACAGAATTTGCATAACTAATTTAAGCATTTTATTGAAGAGTGCAATCTGTGCACAGGGGGCTAAGAAATCTGAGGGATTTTTTGTGCATACAAAAGTGTGAAGTACCTTTCTTTTTGTACTTTCTCAGTTGTTCAATCTTCTCTGGTGGCAGGTGTCACTATAGATCGTATACAACTGCGCAAGTTGTACCACTGTTGTGAGTCTATCTAATTGTTTTACAATGACATTTTGTTTATCTAAAGCTCAGAGAGTCTGAAGACTCTTTCACAACATGAACTTTAATAAAATCTCTATCATCTTCTCACTAGCTAATTCAACTCAATTTAACATATATTTATTTGAAGTGTGTCTGTATCCTGTTAAATCATGCCTGCGGGATAATGCTCTTTTGGTCGTTGATACCTACGTTGCTTTCATCTGTACCTTATAATTCTAACAGTGCCTGATGTGATGCACTGGGGAGACAGAATGAGTAGAGATAGCAATAGGCTCAACTTGATTGTCAAATTATTCAAGACATTTCCACGATATCTTTGTACCAGATCAAGTTATGCTTTCTAGTCTATGACTTTCTCCCATACTCTGTTCTTATCTCAGTTATAAAACATCTGTACTGTGTCAAAATGGACAGTTAAAATGCTTTGTCTTCTATTAAATTCTAAGTATTTAAATGGTAGAATTTGTGTCTTATTAAATTTGTTTATGGCATGGTTGTTCCTATCATTGTACAGGAATCCAACATGTATTTTTAAACAAATAAATGAAGGAGGTGAGTGAATGATAAACGTACCAGTCATATGTCTACATATAGTATTTGGAAGAGAAATGTTAGCCAAATTCTCCTATGTTGGCCTTTGTTTCTTTCTCCCACATCTCCCTCACAAAATGACAGGGTAGAATATGTCCCAATTGTCTCTATTTTAACGTTCTTATCCTAGTGTTATTTTCCAGCATCCCATAAAATCATGGGAAAGAGAAAGAGCAAATACAATGACATTCATTTCCCTCCTAAGAACTACCACTTCTAAAGGTCTGTGTCTGGTGATGAAGGCAGAGATACTTGAACCCACAGGTGGTCCTTTCTGCACCTGCCCCGGCTCCTTCACAGTGTCAAACCCTGGGAACACTGGAGAAGACATCCCATTCGGCTCTTAAGTCTTCTCATACTCATGCATATGCATGGTTTCACACCTCACTGGTACATGGATGGATGGTTCAAGGTATTATGGTGAAAGGCTCAGGGAATTAGGTGGAGATAGGATGTGCAATGCTAAAGACGGAACTTTGGTTTGGTTTGATTGTATTTATATACTTAGGCACGCGTGCACGTGCGCGCAGACATACACACACACACACACAGACCCTTAACAACACATTAAAAAAAATAGGCTATAAATTTTAGAGTGAATCAAGGGAGATACACGGGAAGAGTTGAAGGGAGAAAATTAAATAATCCCACAAAAGTTAAAAATAAAATTTACTTTAATTAATGCATTAAACATATCTTGAGATATCCATTTATATATATTTTCAGAAATAATAGACAAAAGTATGATGTAGTCTTCACTTGGTTTCTCCAAATACTAGTGTCTTATAAAAGTATATCATCATATGAAACCAAAGCAATCACAGCAATGTAGCGAACACTAGGAACACTTTTATCACACACATGTCTCATTCTTCCCTTCACAGCTATGCCCTCCTCTGTGCTCAGTCCTTCAATGTTTGGGAACTCCAAATTTATTTTCCATGTCATTTTGACTGTTATCTTAATGGAACCATGCATAATTTGAAGTTTTGATTAATATTTGTCTAGCCACTTATGTTCTGTTTGCTTTGTTTGTATGGGGTGTGTTTTGCTTGTGGTACATGCACATGCATGTATGGATCCCATCCCATGCAGTCGGAGGCCAGAGTAAGACATCATATGTCCTTTTCTGTCTTTTTTTTGCCTTGATTTTTTGACATTGTCTCTCATTAAACTTGGAAGGTTTAACTAGGCTGAATGGCCAGTAGGCTGTCAGAGTTTACCTGTCCCTTACCCCAGAGCAGGGTGTGAATGCAAGAGCAAGCCATACCTGGCTTTGTACCTGGGTGCTTGGCTTCAAATTTAGGTCTTTAAACTTAAAGAGCAAGCACTCTTATACTCTGTGACATCTATGAAGACCCAGTTTTTTTAAATTCATAATATTATGGAATATTGTTCAAGTCATTGTATGCATCAGTAGCTTAGTCTATTTATTGCTAAGTAATATTTAATGCCATTTAACATACCACAGGTTCTTTGATTATTGACTCTGACAATATGTGTTTTTATTTTTCTAAGATACATGTTAAAGAGGGCAAGTACTAGACTGACAGCTAGATGCATTTTTTTCTTTCATTTTTATTTTTAAATTCCATCTTGTTTCTTGAAGGAATTACATAATTTTATGTTCTTAACACAAATATATGAGATCCAATGTTTTTGTATTCCAAGTAGCATTTTACTTTATTCATCTTGTTTGTAAGGATGCACACCTCATGGTGGAGTAGAAAATACTCTACGTCTTTCATACACACATTTTATAACCTCTTCAATGAATTGTCTCTTCTTACCTTTTAACCTATTCCTGAATTGGCATTGTTAGTTGTTGACTTTTGATAGTTCCTTTTGTATTCCTGATGCTAACTAATGTTGGATATATACTTTACAAATATTTTTATAGAATCCAATTATTAGTTTTTTCTTTTAATAGATCACACATAAATTAATTTAATATAATTTTTCTATATTGATATTTAAAACAAATTTTTCCTGAGAATAGGAACATGACTGTGAATGGTGAATTGCTCTAAAACCATGTGTAGTAGCTTGTCAATTTTAAAAAAATACTTTTACATAATACTTTGTGAGAATTCAGTTTGAAATTTTTTTCTGTTCCATTGATACATATATCTATCCTACCTTGAAGCTCACCTGCTTTTAATTTCTAGAGCTGTTGTCTAGAAATAAGGTAGAATAACTATTTTACTTTATAAAATATTACTTGAATTATTATGATTGTTTTATTTTTCTACATAGATATCATAAAATCCTATCTTAGAAACATTCTATTTGGAATTTGATAGGAATTGTATTGGATTTGTGTATCAATTACTTTACTGATTGCTCTGTCTGATAAAATAGCATGCCCAACAGAAGGATGTGGAAGAAAGGATTGAGCCGGGCGGTGGTGGCGCACGCCTTTAATCCCAGCATTTGGGAGGCAGAGGCAGGCAGATTTCTGAGTTCGAGGCAAGTCTGATCTACAGAGTGAGTTCCAGGACAGCCATGACTACACAGAGAAACCCTGTCTCGAAAAACCAAAAAAAAAAAAAAAAAAAGAAAGAAGAAGAAGAAGAAGAAGAAGAAGAAGAAGAAGAAGAAGAAGAAGAAGAAAGGATTGATATTTGTCTTACATTTCCAGAAAGAGATAAAAGCCAATCATGGTGGGAAAGCTTTGGTTGGGGAGGGTGAGAAGACTTTCATTAGGACTCTTCAGTGGATGTCTAATAATGTTTCTGAGTTTGAGAATATAGGAAACGCAAAGCATATGTAGAGAACTTACCATTATGTTCTTCTTTGGGTCATAATCTTTCTATTTCTATTTGTCCTCTTTTACTGGGTTCTATTTCTGTTTACTTTATATATAACACCCAACAGCTTCACTTATTAGATGATGTTGAGACAAGTAGTCATCCTTCATTTCCCCGGATGGGGACTGTTGTCATTTTGTTTAGCTCTTGGCATTTAGCACTTGGCATTCTCTTCTGAGTTCTGGGACATCAATGCCACTACTATTTGAAAGATATCATTCCAAGTCTACAAAATCTTCCTGGCAATGCCAGTATAAACGTAAAATTGGCACTAGTCACGGGCTTCACATAAAGATTGCCAGTCTTATCCTAAGAACAGGAATGTATGACAAAAACTCAAAGTGGAAAATAATAGTATTTGTCATCACAATATTTACCATGTATGTGCAGTCTTATTAGTAGAAGCAATAATACTGAAAATAACAATAGCAGTTAGTACCATGTTTGAATTCTTATTCATTTAATTTTTAAATCAACAACTTTTGTGCACATTTTCCTCTGTATGTTCATGTATCTGTTGGGTATGTATCATTAGACTCTATAATAGAGTAACTAGACATAAACTAGAAGAAGATAGCTTATATAACTGCTTTCATGAGAAGACCAACAATATATAAGAGATTTTTTCTTTGATTTTGAGATTATAGTATATCATTTCTTGCTTTTCACTATCCTTATAAACCTTTCCATATTCCCTTCCTTTCTCTCTTTCAAATTCATGACCATTTTCATTTGTTGTTGGTATATGCATATATCTATATACATATATGATCATGAATATATATTCCTAAATATATTCTTTTTCTATCAGTATGATGCCATTTGTATATTTTCAGCGATGATCATTTGGTATTGGAAAACCAACTGGTGTGCTCCTCCAGGGAAGAATATATCTCTCACTCTCAGCATTCATTAGTTATCTTTACCAAACTACAACAACACAACTACTACTACCAACAACAATAACAATAACTTAAAGTACCATCTCAGAAAAGGAAAGTGCCTTAAGGACAGTGTAGATTGTGGATATAGAAAAGGAAACTTGGATGGTGAAAAATATTTTACCAAAAGATTGGAGGAGACTTGTGAAAACTTGGCTGTGCTACACCAAAACAACATTTGACCAAATTGCAAAATCTAAATGACTACAATTTTAAATATCATGGCTACAGGCATATATATGCATTCTAAATGTAAAATGTTACTTTCTGTTTATAGTCATTGTTCCATTTCAGATGTGCCGTCTGATAGTAGAGAAATATGAACTATAAAATATTTATTGATTACATGATCTCTGAGTAGATTTATTCCAGAATATATAACTGTTAATAAAGCCCATATATCAAAATGCAAACAATATTATTTGTACCATTCGATTATTTATTTTTCTGGTGCTTTAATGTTTATGGTTTTTCATAACTGTTTCCTACTAAAAAATGAATAGAATAACTTTATGATGAATAAAGTTATTGGGTATTTTTGATTTTTATAGAGAATACAGACTTACTTTACTGTAACCCATGACTGTTACAATAAGGTAAGAACTAGCTGTCATTCATTTATCAGCTACTATAATGAGTGATAAAATGTGTATTTTATTCTGTCTTTGCAGTTTTACTTGGCAATCTTGATTCATATCTCCATTCACATATGAGGAAAAAATACACTAAGAAGACAAGTTGCTTTTTTTTTTCCATCTTTAAAGCACAGAAACATTCTCTGCTTATCACCATCATTCTCAGTGCTCAAGAGGCTGACCATTATCGGTTATGGTCCTCATATCTTCTTTGCTGTCATATTTCTATCTGGCTGTGTGGGTTGAGCCAAAGAGTATCCTTTATAAGAGATCAGAATATAAGAGAAGAAATCTTAGGAACATTCATTCCCTGTCCTTGCCCTGGATAGTAGTCAAATGATAACTCTGGTTCCTACAAGCTGACAGCTTTTCCAAGTTTCCAGCTCTTGTTAGACTCTTGTCCTTGCTTATTCTCTTTCTTAGGTCCATAGCTGTAGAAAATGGCCCTAGCTCTGCTTCTGCCATCTCTGTTACCTTGTTATCTCCATCCTTTAAAAAATGTCAAACATCCTCCCACAAAACTATCTTGAGCATCCCTTTTAAATTTCTTTTTGTTTCTTCTGTGTACTCCCAAGACACAAAGAACTTGTGCTGTTGTGTTGCAAGGTTAGTTCATGGTAAAGCTGACATTCCTGGGATTCTACTTCTGCTCTATCTGATTCCAAATTGTATGTTTGCTACTAATGTTGAGTTGTGCTTAATATTGAATGGTACCAAAGTTATAGGAAGAGTTAATTATTCACTAAAAACAACTAACATAAACTCGTGTGGTAAGTTTTAAACTGGAAGTATTTTAGAATAGACTCTCAGCAGGTGCAGAACCAGAAACCCTGAACCATGTAGACATGGAAAAGTGTATGGAAATTGTTCACTATTAGCAAGCCATGAGTGTTCAACGTGGTGGCTTTGCTTTAACTAAATCATATTGGATCTGTGATCACTACAAAGTCTTTTAAAGGGTTTAGCTGTTTAAGACTTGAGTGTTTTATAGTGATGTCTCAGGATGACCACAATAGCTCTTTTCACTTGTGGCATTAATAAAAGATAATGGACCTTGGTTCCCATGGTTTGCTTTCAGCTAGGGCTCCCATCATGGTCAATTATCTCACAGTAATTCCAACAACAAAAGTGACTTCTACTTAATTAGGCAGTCCTCTAATGACCTTCTTGGCCTGCAGGATATAGTGTGGCACAAATTAATGTGACTACCTCACGTGGGCAGCTCAAATACAGTGTGAAGTATTTTCTAAGATAGAAAAATTTGCCAAATTAACATCATGAATATTTGATACTGAAAACAATTTGAGGATGAATTAAAACTCACTCTTACCCCTGTACCTCTAATGCAGGTAAGATAGACTTCTCTGTCTTTGTATGTAGACTCCATCTCTCAGTCACTCCCCAGCCTCAGTCATCTAAGATGGTCAAAATTCTCTCACAGTTAATATTAACAACACTGCACCCCCATGTGGCAAAAAAAAAAAATGTATCCATGGAAAGTGATAAATGTTCAGAGAGACCTTCCTGATATTTCTAAGGTTTCTAATCTCTTTAGAGATGCCACTTTCAGACCTTACTTACATAAGAAAAATTTTATAGGCTCATAAAAAAGAACTTATTAGAAACATCCCTGTGTAAAACTGTACAAATCTGTTTCATCTGTTTTTTGTCCTGGCTGAATATAGTCATATCAACCAGAGGAGAGAGTAAATGTAAAAACTGCACAGACAGTTGACATCAATAGTACATGTTTTAAAAATCCATTCTGCACTATAGGTCCTGTTTAATTGAAGGTAGGGGAAATTATACTGGACTCCCAGAGGAAAGGCATAGTTTCTAGAACTTGGATATCTTCTTGCTGGTTCAGTGGCCTTGAACATTGTTCATAGTCTTAATATTCTTATCTGAACAATAAGAACGGCTGTTTAAAAATTGTTGTTTTAAAAAGCATTAAGGATATAATAATCTTTTATTAAGTTGTGTTTTAAAGTCTCTTCATAGTATGGAATTCTAGTTGCATCCCTAAATTATATGACTAGGTAATTAAAAGGTTCAGAGGCACTGAACAGTACACTTTAAAACACCGTCTTGAAAATTATTTTTACTTGTATATTGTATGTTTTAAAAACAAAGTATTCACACCTACATACCTACATTTACATTGAATGCATATAAATAGTAATGAGTCCACTGTGAAGCCAGGCATGTTTCCAATATAAGATGTATGTAGATGATTCTTTGATTTCTGTATTTTGGTACTTGTTCTCTTGTTCAATTTTGTAGATGTGATTTGTTCTATAAAATCATATTTTACTCAACATAACACAAGGTCTGATTCTTCAGTAGCAGACATATATTCAGCTTGTCAGACTAGATTGTGTGGTACTTCTTTTCTCTCTATTTTATACTCTATCTTCTAGGATTCAGAGAAAATATGTGAAAGAGTTCTGTATAAAATGTGCACAAATGATAATATTATCCAGTGTTCAGCTAAAGGATGAATGTGTGATATTATTTAGTTTCATTATGGCTTTTAAATAGAATAACCATGAAAAGAAAATTTATAGAGACTGAAGTTATAAAGTACGCAAGTATGAAATAGAACAGACTGGGCTGGGAAAAAAAGTCACTTGCATGTTTGCTGAAAACCTTTGATTTTCACACTTTCCAGTGCAGTGTGACAGGTGAAACTGAGAAGGGAAAAAAAGTGCAAGGGAAAAATAGTCTCAGAGGAGCTTTTCCTCTGGATTTGAGAAACTGACAAGGGATTACATATAAATATTCGTTCTAAAATACAAGGTTAACCCTCACCTTGACCCTCTTTCGCTCAGGCTTTGAGAACCCGTAAGTGGGGTTACAGGAGGTCTTTGTGTGCTGTGTCTGAACATACTGCTCAACAATCTCAGGAAAAGGCAGCAGTTTCTACCTTGCTCCCCTAAGGAAGATTGAAAAACTAAGTCTGGAGAACTGATTTGCAAAATGTTCTGCCTAGATGATTTCCTTTATGTCCTTATGTTCATTCCCCGTATGGTCTTCTATGCACTATGTACACAAGCTGTAGAGCTAAGTTTAGTTTGCACATAGGTAACTGGCAGAATCATTTCAATTCGGAGGCACAGAGCTGCCCTGAGTTCTGTGACTAAGCCAGAGAAGAGAACAATGGCAAGAAACTCAGGATTCTCAAACCTGAGAGCATTTACATGCATTTATGTACATACTCAACATATTTTGGTTGTGAAAAGTGCCTACTTCTGGCAACCTATTGGATGAGTGTACTACAAATGTTTGAGCAAATAATACAATAGGGGACATAGACAATCAAATAATCATATAGCAAATATGCATTTACTGTATTATTCCTTAGAGAATATATTTATAAATGCAAACTTGCAGTGATATATTCAACAATGGTGGGAATTTTGAAGTATATTATTAAGTACATACAATGTGTGCCAGGAGATCAACTATAAATAATCATAAGAAAATGCTATTTACTGTATCAAAAGTATATGTATGCAGCAATGTTATTTCTCTGGTTGGTCTTATTACAACACAATGAGAAAAAGCTCCCCACAGTGGTAGATACCTCCTGCATACATGCATGTATTCAGTAAGTATCTCATAACAACCTCTTAGGTTCTGCATGATGTGCTGAGTGCTGACCGCAGCTTGTATGGGAGGCCTCTCTTCTTTGAGTCTCTGACTCACATTCTGAGAATAATCAGAAAAGATCCCCATCATTCCCAGACCTTTCTTGTTTTCCCTCTCCCAGGCTGATGGCCTGAGATCTAGATGTCAATTAGAAGCATTTTGTAAACTGGATTTGGGTTCTCATTCTTTATGGTCCCACAACATTTTGAATAAACCTGGAAGAGTTTGCAGAGTCTTCTGGGATATAGCTGTAGCCATTACAAACATTCATGTATTCATAAATGTCCTCCAGGAGCTGAGATAGGAAATTTGGGGCAAACCATAAATGAAGCATATTCCCTTTCTGAAGCAGCTCAGGGTATTTTAGAGGAAATGCATATATGGGTGTGTAATTACCATACTTAGTAAGGTGACAGATGTATGTACTGGGTAACGAGGTCAGAGAGATGAAACGAGCATCTCATCCTTATAGCAGAAATGGAGTAGAAGGACAGATTTAGAAAAAAAAAATGTGTGTGAACAACATGAGTTCAAATAGGAAGATCATTTTGGGAAGGAAAGCCAGAGGGACTGAGTGAGTGAACAGATCTGGCTCCAGTAGAACACAAGCTAAATAAGACACTCAAACCACAGGAGTGGGAAGCACCCTGGGGAAGGAGCGAGCAGGGAGGAAACAGTCTGGCAGCTGCCTAAACAACAGAAAGCAGAGGAGGTCCCTGGAGGCCAACTCACCAGAGATGCTGCTGAGAGGCAGTTTGGAAAAGATACAGGGCTTAGCCCACCGGAGATGGAGTGTGGGAGTGTGTGGGCCTTTGATGCTAGAGGCAAGAGATATTATTTTTCCTGCACCACTTCTTGATTCACCTTAATGAACTTCACTGTGCTTGGGAACTCTAATCGTACTTGTTTGGGTTTGCAGTTGAGAGACCTAGATTTTAAGAACACATCTTCCTACGAAGGCCATTACTGTTCCAAAAGGAGAGCTGCATCAAGATTGACTTCAGAGACTTTCCTTTCCTCCTGGGCCATAATTAAAAAGAATACTTGAGTAAAGAGGAGAGCTTTGCCTGTGTTACCAAACATGGGGCGTAGTGTTCCAGAGAGATTTATAACATAGGTAGGTCTGTGGCTGCAGCCAGTCTTTTGAAGATCCTCTAGAGCTCTGTTTTATAGCTGCTTAAATGCCAATATTCAGGGCAGGCAAACCTGACTAGGAGGTGTGCCTCAATGATCTCCCTTGCTCACTGGAGCATCATTTAGCCCCCTCCTAAGGAACCAGCATTTGCCTGGCTGAAGGAGAGGAGTTACAGTGTAATAAGAACTCAGTGTTCTGAAGATCTTGTGCTACAACATCCTGTCATCTAGGGGGATGTAGTGATCCTTTCAGGTTGTATTTAGTAATGCTGGATGGCCCAGCCTGGATTTAAGAAGTTTGGTATTCCTCTTCTCCTTCTCTGTATAGTAAAGGTAGATAGTGAATCCCGTGTGTGCAAATGGTTTCAGTATATTTTTATATGGCAGAATAAACGATTATCTCATTGTGCGTCTCTAGCCACAGGCTAGTCTTATAATTTGTACTTTTCAGATATAAAGTTTAGGGCTTAGAGAAGTTAACAGGTTATTGGTCTTTCTGGTATTGGTAGAATTGGGATTAAAACTCTCAGGTTCTTTTAAGAATGATAGAGTTAAGCAAACTTTAAACTTGTTGAGAATGAATCATGAGGATGTAACTCATTTTTTAAAGAACATTTCTCCACCCAAGAAAGCTAAGAACAGTAGTGACTTAGAAGCTACATATATCTCATCTTGAGTACCTTGTGCATGTGCTTATTATATCTCTTTAAAATGAAACAGAATTATATCAGTTTCCCTTCTCTCTTTCCTCTGTCTAGCCCCTCTCCACTAGCCTCCCTTGAACCCTCCCCATATCCTCACACTCTAAAGTTGATAGTCTCTTTATTATCATTATAAACATACATATATGTATGTATTGTAACAAATATACACATATTTATACACACACATAAAACACCCTACTAAGTCTCTTTTTTGTTGTTGGTGTGTGTATGGTTTCAAGGGTGACAATTCTGCATTGAATAACCAGGAAGGCGATTAACTCTAGAAAAGGCCGTCTCTCCTCCCAGCACTCATTAGTTACCCATAGTTCTTTGTCCTTGTGTCTGAGAAACAATTGCCCTTCCAAGTAACATGTCTATGGATATTGCCACTCTCCAAGTTGTTTGTGCAGCTATTTCTGGGAGAAACTGTTTCACTACAAACTTGCTGGTATTTTGGCTCCCACAGCTTCTCTGTTCCCTTTTCTGTGATATTCCTTGAACCATCGAGAAGCATCCGTGATGTAGGCACATCTGTAGAACAAGGCTTCCATAGTTTGTTGGTGTCTGTGTTTCTGTGTTTTGTTCAGTTGTAGTTTCAGTGATTTTCTCAATTTTCTGGAAAGAGATAGATAAAAACTTCTTTGATGAGGTTGAGTAGGTACACTTATCTATGGGCATAAAGAAAATATCTAGAATGTAGTAAAGAATTATGCTTATCTAGAAAAACGGCAGTGAGATTCTTTTCTAAGGTCCATAATCCCACTGGCCCCAGAAATTTGCTTAGATTTCTAGTACCAGGCATGATTTTCATACAGTTTAAAGGACTCTAAATCCAATCACACAGCTGTTGGATGCCACTGGCACATGAGTGAATGTCCCTTACTATATATCTGTATACAACATGGAATAACCACAGAAAAGTAGAGTGAAATCATTAGAGGCAGATGGAATCATGTGAAGGTAGTAGCAGAACTCAGGGGATAAGAAGTAGGAAATGAAATAATGGAGGAGGAGCCTCCAACTTGTAAGGAAGGAAAGAGGTTAATACAGAAGGAGGAGGGACTAGAGACAGATAATGCTAAGGTTGCTTGATAAAACCTCAAAGAAACATTATTTTATGTTTACTTAAAATTATAAGTTATATAGTACAAATGAGTGTATCTGTATGCATATATACATATGCACATATACATAATACTTATATACATACATGCATATATACATGCACATCCACAAAATCTTAAAGAAAATTAAGCCACTTGAGGTGGTAGTGCCCCACATAAGTACAGACTAACAAAGACTCCAGTACCAGGCATGAGAAATCTCCCTGCAAATGGTAATAGGATAGTTCTAATGAATCCCAAAGCAATAAGGATTGCAGCTGCATCCCTTTGTTGTTTCTTTGGGGTTGACTGACCTGGTCCACAGGTCAATCAATAGGGTCTGCAAGAGAGAGAGAGAGAGGGGATGGAGGGGCAAGAGATTCGAAGAATGGAGCCATGATGTCTGATCAAGTCTTTTGTCAAGGTGGAAAAGCATCAACCTGTAAATATATGGCCCGAAATGGCTGCAAAAATGATAATCGCTTTCTGCTAGGAGTTGGCTCCCAACAGTTGAGGGTTGGTCCCTATTGCTGAGGACACTGTACAGTTTAAGATAAAGGACTTAGATGATTTGACCTGGATCTGACCTAGAAGCCTCTTTCCTGTGGTCTAGCTTTCAGGGTTCCACAAAGCTGCCAAGGGAGAGGAATTACTAAAGAGTTCTACCCAAGTGCAATGCCTGTAAACCATGACAATGACCAGCATGGCATAATATGTATAAATGGTGCAATAGGTGACACTCACACGCACTTCTATGGCTTTTGCTTTGTTTTTGTTTGTTTTGGGGAACTGAAGTTGCACTTAGGGCTTCATACATGCTGAATAAGAACTCTGTCTCTGGACTATAATGTCCTTTTGCATAGATTTTAAATATAATTGACTAATAAAAGGAACCAGGGATTTTTGAAAAAATAAAGAGGGAATTAGGGGAACACAAAATGAATGCTGAAAATTGTGTTCTGTCCAAACTCAAATTCATAGTGCCATAATAAAAGATCTCAAAAGAAAATTAACTACCACTGGCCAAATAAGCCAATGTCCAGGTTGAAAAAATAATAATAAGAGTGGATTAAAATCATGCCAGATATGTTTAAATCTGTTGTTGCAACAATAATATTTAAGATTCCCCTTATTCTCAGCTTTGGAGAATGCTGGGGAACCTTCTTATTATTTTAGAAACTGATATACCGAGGGAAGGAATCAAATAATTATCCTGTTTTATATGAATTACAATTTAAAGTAATCAAATATTGAAAAGAAATTTCTCTTTAGAGCAGTCATCTCCTTAACAAATTGGGAAGAATGATAAAATATCATGGTCATCAATGAGTAAATCTGAAAAATAAGATCAGTAGAGGAAGCTTTTTTAAAGGAAGGTGGATCATATATTGAGTAGTTCCTGGTACAGATACATCTTAAAATTCATGAAGGGTTCTTTCCTGAGTTGAACCTGACTCCAGAACAATTTCATTTTGTAGGAACTACAAGACAAACAGCAAGAACATTACAGGCTAAGAGCAACTAAAAGACAAATAATCTGCTTTTATTTTATTTTTTTAAATGTTTTTCTGTCTGTGTCTGCAGCTGGGTGTCTCGGCTCCTGTCTCTGTCTCTGTCTCTGTCTCTGTCTCTGTCTCTGACTGTGTCTCTGCCTCTGTGTCTCTGTGTCCTCCCTCTCATTTTTCTCCTATTTGCATTTGTGTATATATTTGAATGTTGTATGTGAAGATCAGAAGACAATTTTGTAGAGTCGATTTCTTTCCTCCACTTTCATGTGTGTTTTCATCTTCAGGTTTGAAGTGCAAGTGTTTTACTTGCTGAGCCATCTCACCAGCCCTTATTTAGAGAATTTTAAGAACCATGCTAGAAGGGATAGAGAGAAACATTGAGAAACCAATAGAGAGGTGGGTAGAGCCAAAACTTTCTGGGAAATTTCAGTTATAAACAAACACCACGTCCTTCTGGGTCCACCGTTGATTCGTTATTCCCTTTGCTGTAAAGTATGGAAGATGCATATTGTTAAAGGTCTGTACAAAGCAGGGAAATTAAGAGTCTATGTTAGAAAACACCATTTGCTCCCTGTCTCCCAGCAATAGATTATACCTAAGCAGATTGCATGCAGAGGAAGCTTAATGCATGCTTAGTGAATTAAATCATAATTATAGAGGAGAAGCACACAGATAAACATAACTGTTTTACATCCTGAATATATATGAAGGTGAACATTTGGAGTAGGAATCAAAAATCTTTGATTTTGGTCAGATACATCATAACTGAGAAGTTTTAGGCTGAATGTAAACAGGAGTTGAGATAGCAGGAAGGAGTAGCATCGAAGTCATCTTTGAATCCATAAATGTCACACAAGAACTTGTAAGAATTTAAGTAGCATGATTTGGAAAACGTTGATTTGTTTCTTTCCCTCAACACTCTCATAATTTAGACTAGGAGTTTAAAGGGGAGGAAGAGTTCACAGGTCTGTGTGGTAATGCCAGCGTGATAATACACCACATGTTTGTGAGTCTTCATGAATATTAACAGATACATTCTTTCTGTTGGCTGCAGGATGTCATTGTTGTACCAGCAGGTAAAGATTGTAACTGATGATAATATTCCGGAATATTATTTTGGTTTACATAGACCAGGAAGATATGGTGCTTTCTTTCTTTATTTTAATATTTATTTGAGAATGTCATCTAGTAGATTTTAATCTTATCCAACCTCATCTTCCAACTCCTCTCAGAACTATGTTTTTCCACACACACAATTAGTGTCCTCTTTTTTTTTTTTAACGCGAGCCCAATTTGTGTGGCCTATACAATCACAGGTACATGGCCATCTACTAGAACATACTTTAACCAATGACCACAACCTTAAAGAAATCTGACTCCCCTGGCAGTAATGAATTGTCACTGATTTCTTAGCTAGGGGTAGACTTTATGTCTACTTCCCACATACATGCAGAAATTTTGTCTGGCTTGGTGTTATTAAAGTCTTGTGCATGTTGTCACACACACCATTGAATTCATATGTACAAATATGTATTGATAAAATACTTTCTTAGAAGTCATCTACTACCTCTGACTCTTATAGTTTTTCTGAGCACTCTTCCATGATGATCCTTGAGCCCAAGGAGGCATAGTGAAGATATCTCATTTAGGGCCGAGCATTCCAAAGAAAGTTACTCTCGACATCTTGACTAGTTGTGGATTTCTGTGTTAATTGTCATCTACTATAAAAAGAAGCTTCTCTTATGATGGTTGAGAGATGGATGCATTAATCTATGCATATAACAATTAATGATTAGGAGTTAGCTTAGTACTAGTGCCCATTTAGTAGAATAATCACAGTAGGCTGTCTGCTAGAATTTATGACCCACTTAGCCATAAGTTCTTGGCTTCAATAGTGGAGCAAGGTATAAGTTCCACCTTGTGGAGCAGGACTTAAGTTGAATCAGAAAGAGGTAGGATATTCTTATGACATGTGTGCCATTACTAAAGCACTGAGCATCTCTTGCCAGGGAGTAAGTACTGTTTGTAACTCTCAGAGTTCATAGCTGGATAAGATTGGTGATTACTTTTCTCCTTTGGTTGGATGAGTACTATCTCCCAGCAGAATGAAATCTAGCCAGGAGCAATGAAGCTTCCACGTTCATACCAGCTTGATTTCTCCATGTTTTATTACACATGCGTATAGTATCTTCAGCTATAGTTCTTACCCTTAAGTCCTGGAAGGTAACCAAGAGCAATGGCAACAGCCTATAATGTCTCTTCCCCCCCCACACCCAACAAGTGTGGAGGCCATTAACTCTTGAAAATTGTCTACAACTAGTGGCACAGAAATGTTTAGTTTTCTTTCATGTCAGGTGGTAACAAAGATTGAACCTCAGGCAACGTCTCAATTGTACACTAAGTCTATGAACTGTATTTTGTGTTAGTTATAGTAGCCCGTTTGGTACAGTGTCATTCACCACTTCTGCAATATAGGCACTATAGTATTTCTTTAGGTTATATTAGTAATTTGTCAGTAATATGCTTACATATGAGAATACTTCTTGACATTTAAAGTGCAACAATAAATTATTATTATGTATATTTTTAACCAACATAATTATATTTTAGGCCTTCTGACACTTAGAATATCTAACCTAAAGCTTGAGACAAAATACAGCTTTATAAACATTGTATTAATTAATTCAATCCCACTTACAGAGGGTCTTTATATGGCACTAAAGTAACAAGGAAAAATAAACAAATCATAACCAATATCTCAATTTGTCTTTAGCTATTGTAAAAAATATATATGCTTAGTATTTCAAAACTTAAAACATTTATATTTTCAAGGATTTTCTCTAAATTGTACTTTGTATAGAAATAAATCATGTTTCTGAGTTTGCCTGCAACAGGGTATTTGCTGACCAGATGTCACTGATTTACATTCAAAAGACAATGGGTTTTGTATCTTTGTATGTTGATGCATATTTGGTAACTCCAAATTTAAATTTAAATTACTTTAAAAGTGCACACATTAGGCTAGGATGAACTCCATTTTGTCAGTCCGTAAAGTGGTAGTGCCTGTTTTAAATCCCCCTTTTCTTTTCTTTCGATCAAGATAGAAAGCATTTCACAATTCACAAATGACTCTGTCCTTTGGTTATACAACTACTTCCTTAGCTTTAGCTACCTGGCAGCTCCAAACAATTGAGCAGCTGCCATCTAGTGGACAAAATTTGTAATGGCGTTAAGAAAGCTGAGCACAAAATTCACTTGAGATGAGACTAGTGATAGAAGGAGGAATTAAATAAACACATTCATACATTCACAACAGTGAAGCCATTTAACACTGAATTATCGTCAGAGATGTAGGGAGCCATCTCAAAGTTTTAATTCTCTGTATTAAAATGTAAAATATATTATAACCTTAAGGAAGAGGAGGATGAGGAGGAGGAGGAGGAGGAGGAGGAGGAGGAGGAGGAGGAGGAGGAAGAGGAACAAAAAGAGAAGCCAATATCACATGTTGTTGAAGATGATGAAGATGATTTACACACATTGCAACTGGGATGCCGAATAGCTTAATCTCTCTGGAAGTCAGATCAGCGGCTTCCTATAAAGTTAGATATACACATATCAATCGAGGGGATGGGCCACTGTTAGAAGGAAACCTCTGGTGTAAAGGACATGCTCTGTATCTTTACTGATGGTTCCAATGGTTATATGACATTGAAATTTTATGAAAAACCATATAATTTTATACTTTAGAGAGTATAGCTTAATAAATAAAAGGACTAATAAAACATTTCCAAGCAGTAGCCTCAAGAGCTTTAACGTTTAATCACCATCACTGAAAGCATGAGAGGCAGTCAGTTATTATGTTTCAATTTGCAGGAGCCAAATGCAAAGAGGCTCAGGCAAATAGAATATAAGATTTTTCACATATACTCATAATAATTCTTGGAAAATTGTTTTCAAAGCTTCCACTGCTTAAAGTTTTATCCTCAAGTTTATAGGTACATTCTAGTTTTTAACCCTGAGTTCTTTTTATTGCCTTATAACTCAGCAACTTATTACTTACTTTGTTTCATGACACACATATCCCAACATAAAATTTACTATTTATTTATTTTGCAAAATGTTCCTATAACCATATAGCCCTGTGAGGGGGTGAAGTAGTTATTTTGTATTTTAAAAATCCTCTAATATAATAAAAGTTATACCATTTTAAAAGCATATTTTGTAAATCTGGAATGTCATTGTACAATAACTAATCAGGCATATTTATGAAAAATGAACTTTGCAATTACCCTGATATTTAATGGATTGTGTAGAACTGAATGTCTCATGATGATATTTCAGTATTTTTAAATACATTAAAAAATAAAAACAAGGGGCTGAAGAGATGGATCAGAGGTTAAGAGCACTGATCAGACGTTCTGAATTCAATTCGCAGCAATCACATGGTGGCTCACAACCATATGTAATGGGATCTGATGCCCTCCTCTGGTGTGTCTGAAGACAGCAACAGTGTACTCACATACATAAATTGAACAAACCTTTATGAAAAAGTAAGGTACTATAGGAAAATTTTAAAAAAATAAAATTAAATTAAATACAGCAAGCAAATTGTAAGGTATAAAATAATATGATAGCTCACTCCATAAAAGCCATAATCTGGCTTTTATGGAGTGAGCTATCATATTATTATTATTATTTGAGCTCCATTTTATTATTATGGGTAATAGTAGCATCTTGAGTTAGAAGGTCAGTCTCTGTGTGTGTACATTGAAAATAATTATCATGAAAAGCATTTATATTTTCAATTTCTAGATGTACAAGATTGGTTAATTTGTCAAAGATACCTTTGTTGAAAAGTGGCAGGATTTAATACTCAAGATTATTCCCAATATCTTGCTCACATCATTACCTTAGAATCTTTTACTTATTCAGAAGCAAGCATGCCCTGCTCTGAATTGTTCCTGGCAGTACATTCCTAGAAAAAAAAAACAGTTTGCGGAAGGTATAAGGGAGAGGAACTCATGATTGTAGCAGTCAACTTGGGAAAGAGCTTCTGGTGCTGATCCTTAGCATTCTCAAACATCTGTAGTCTGGAATTTTGTATACATGGAGTCTGATAAGTTTTTTCTTCCCTTCAAGTTTCCTAATGATGTCCATAACTCTAGTTTAATTCAAAAGAACTTAATAATGGGTCTAGAGAAAGCCAGAATTTCATCAATTCAGAGTTCAGTTTTCAAATGGGAAGTGAGGATTTTATCATTTCCATTTAGAACTCTCTGAAGTTCTCCATGTTTGAAATGTGTACAATGTGACAGTCACTTTTTAAAAATTTAATTTCATACAACAGTATATTGTATTTTGAGTAACTTAACTGTCCAGATGAGAAAAGTTAGAGGTTTGACTATACGAGATGTCATGTTCTAAGATGAAGCACTACGTGACGGGATAATTTCACGTTCATGGCTCTGTTTTTAACTCCAATTGTATTTTCTGTGTCTAATTTGAATTTTTTGATAATAATTTCACTTCCCCTTGAATAATAGACTTTTTATGACTTTTGTGACTAAATTTATATTCTAATTTAATATACATTGAGGTTTCATGCCTGATTAAGAATATCTCCAAAAACTATCTACTGTGTAAAACACTTGTAGTAGATATAAGATTTCACAATTTTTAAAAGATTTATTTATTTTATGTCTATGAATACACTGCTGCCTTCTTCAGACGCACCAGAATAGGGCATTAGATCCCATTACAGATGGTTGTGAGCCACCATGTGGTTGCTGGGAATTGGATTCAGGGCCTCTGGAAGAGTAGCATCAGTGCTTTTAACTGCTGAGCCATCTCTCCAGCCCAAGATTTCACAATTATTTTAAGGCTAAAATGATTATTGAAAAAGGATTTAATAATTTTACTATGATTACACCAACATCATGCTATAGCTGAGAATCAAATCTAGATCTTTGTACTTTGAAAGCAATTATTTTATGTGGTGGATGTCCATGGCCTTTGGAATTCAAGATGTCTATTTTGAATCTCAATTGCTATGAAAAATTAGTTTCCTTTTACATTGTTATATTAGTATCATTGAAGATATCTTTTTTTTACACACTAGATTTTAAGTGTCATAAACATATAGACTATTTTTCTTGAACTTTCTACTTTTCCTCTTTCCCTTACTCAAAACTTAAACTATTTTTTAAATGCCTACAATACAGGGATTCAACAAAGTGATTGAATAAAATTAAACTGTAGAATTATTGAATGATTTAAAACTGGATGGAAGGCAGCTTTGTCTGGCAAGTTAGTTAACTTATCCTTTCATCAACTTATTTGCAGTCATTTACAAATGGCTTACCGTGTTCTCCATTCTATGTCAGGTGTATAGAACACAACACAAACACAACCGTTTGTTAATTCAAGGAGCAATCATTCTAGTTGATTAATCCCTGTACGAAACCAGTTGCTAACTATTTTGACTATTATACTGCACCTGACTGAGTTCTTGGCATGTAATGATGGAGAAGAAAAACAGAGGTGATCACAATACTCATGGGAATTTCAAATGAATAGAAAATCACTATTGTGATAGGAAAAAAGTGAAATTAATATGCAGTGGATGTCGGCTTTCTCTGGTCTAATCTAGATGGAACAGCACCTATGCAAAAACCAGAAGAGGAAAATACTGTCAATTTTATGATTATATAGTATTTCTTTTCATCTTTAAATGTTAAAAATGATAATGCTGTTTTATGGGACACATGTTGTTCTATAAATAGTACTGGTCAACTACAAATCTTCATAGCATTCTTCCATTCTGTGATAATGTGTCAGCAATGACTTGGGTGATGTTCAAGGCCCCTGTAGAGAGATACTGCACCTCATTTAATGCATGCCGAAGGATGCTGATGGTCATATGGAAATACTCATTAATCTCTTTTAAAATGTGTTCAGGTTACTTTATGAATGGATATAATTATCGGGCTGTAAAGGCTCAGAATAAAAGGCATAAAAAAGTGATACTTGATAGAATAGAATAAACTTATTTTACTGATAGAATAAGCAGAATATGACAGATTTCTTTTCTAAAGAAAAACTCTTGACTGCTACAAGCATGCAGCCTTATATCAGCATTGAATGACCTACAAGACTAATCACCTTATAGGAATTATTTGGAACCTCATATAATTGCAAAGTTTCTGTAAGGCAAAGGACACTGTCAATAGGACAAAACGGCAACCAACAGATTTGGAAAGGATCTTTACCAATCCCGTATCTGATAGAGGGCTAATATCCAATATATACAAAGAACTCAAGAAATTAGACTCCAGACAACCAAATAACTCTATTAAAAATGGGGTACAGAGCTAAACAAAGAATTCTCAACTGAAGAAACTTGAATGGCCAAGAAGCACCTAAAGAAATGTTCAGCATCCTTAATCATCAGGGAAATGCAAATCAAAACAACCCTCTGATTCCACTTCACACCAGTCAGAATGGCTAAGATCAAAAACTCAGGTAATAGCAGATGCTGGTGAGGATGTGGAGAAAGGGGAACACTCCTCCATTATTGGTGAGATTGCAAGATGGTGCAACCACTCTGGAAATCAGGCTGGTGGTTCCTCAGAAAATTGGACATAGCATTACCTGAGAACCCAGCTATACCACTCCTAGGGATATACCCAGAAGATGCTTCACCATACAACAGACACACATGCTCCACTCTGTTCATAGCAACCTTCTTTATAATAGCCAGAAGCTGGAAAGGACCAAGATGTCCTTCAACTGAGGAATGGATTCAAAAAAATGTGGTACATTTACAAAATGGAGTATTACTCAGCTATTAAAAACAATGAATTTGAGAAATTCTTAGGCAAATGGATGGAATTTGAAAATGTTATCCTGTGTGGGGTAACTCAATCACAAAAGAACACACATGGTGTTCTCTCACTGATAATTGGATATTAGCCCAGAAGCTTAAAATACCCAAGATTCAACTCACAGACCACATGAACCTCATGAAGAAGGAAGACCAAGTGTGGGTGCTTTGGTCCTTCTTAGTAGTAATAACAAAATACTCAATGGAGCAAATATGGAGACAAAGTGTGGAACAGAAACTGAAGGAAGGGCCGTCTGGAGACCATTCCACCTGGGTATCTATCCTATGTGCAGTCACCAAAGGTAGACGCTGATGTGGATGTCAGGAGTTACATGCTGACAGGAGCCTGATATATCTGTCTCCTTAGAGGTCTGCCTGAGCCTGACATATTCAGAGGCAGATGCTCACAGCTAACCATTGAACTGATCAAGGGGTTCCTGATGGAGGAGTTAGAGAGAAGACTGAAGGAGCTGAAAGAGTTTTCCGCCCTATGAGGAGAGCAACAATACCAACCAATCAGAGCTCTCAGGGTCTAAACCACTAGCCTGGGAGCACATAGGGAAGGACCCTTGACTCCAGCTTCATATGTCGGGGAGAATGGCCTTGTCAGGCATAAATGGGAAAGGAGATCCTTGGTCCTATGAAGGCTGGATGCCCAGTGGGGGAGAATTCGAGGGTGAGGAGTTGGGAGTTGGTGGGTAGGTGGGGGCACATCCTCATAGAAGCAGGAGAATGTGTTTGGGATAGGGAGTTCCTGGGCAGGAGGTGGAGAATGGGGTAGGGGATAACATCTGAAATGTAAATAAAATATTCAATTAAAAATAAAGAATTATATTTCTTTCTCTTTTATTTTCTTTTCAGTTTTTTTTTTGGTAAAAGGATATAAAATCGAGGGTCTAAATAGCTAAATATTAGCCAAATATAGTAAAATAGTTTTTGCACATTATTGATTACTTAAAGACATGTACATACATAGTGACGTACATCTTCTTGTTCAAATATGTGATATTTTCCTCTTGCAACTTGAAGAAACTAAATATATTCAGCATGTTGTTAGTGGGCATTACATTTCCTGTGTGAAAGGACATGCCTGGAGTTTTTGAAATGCACTGATTAAATTGTGTTCTGGAGATGTAGACTAGTGGTCGGGGATTTTGCAAGACCTACTAAAATGGAAAACGTTGCTATGTTGGTAGATTTCCCCCCTGTATTAATCTCCTAATACAAGAAAAGATAGAAGTTTGTAAGAAGGACTTAGATTCAGATTAGAAAGAGAAAGTCAATTCAATACTCATTAGTGAATACTTTCAAGCATTAAGTAAGGTCTTTGAGACACCACAGAGTCTCCAAAGACTCAGAAGTGGATTTTGTTTCTCATATAAGAATTTACAGATGCTTAATACAAGTCCAGTTTCAATTATATTTTAAGGAATACATATTAAGAAGGAAGGTTCAAAGCACCTTGTAAGTTTGAGAAAGTAAGGGATCATTCTCTGACAGTGCATGGACAGAAACATTCTCCTTCGTAGTGTCCTCTTTGAGCTCTTTTATGAACTCAGTGCACATTTTTTGAAATCATGGCATCTGTCATAGAGGCTAATAGTATCTATCTACTATGATAGAATCTTTCTGAGATTTAAAGTGGTTGAAAGTATTAAAATTAAAATACTATTGTCCATACAACAGTGGGTGGCATAAAATAAGTGGAATATGAATGTTTACATGATAACCAACTACTACAACACACTGACCATAGCAATTTCTAAAGTCTCTGAAGGGAGGAAGGCCACTGGAGAGTCTTTGCACAAGTAGACACACTGAGCAGGAAAGAATATATACATAGGTTGATTTTGTTGTTGTTGTTTGTTTGTTTGTTTGTTTGTTTTTGCAAATCAAGTGTTAAAAAAAAACTAGGGAAAGGAAGGAATGCCATTATCTATGAAAGTCAGGGGTTGAGTAGAGTATAACAGTAGGGCATCTATCTTCCTTCTACCCCCTACATACTGTCAACAGAAAGCCAAGTGCTTGAAAGTGTTTTGGAAAGCATCCTTTCTGTTAGTTTAATACTCTTCTCTTTTATTGCCTCTCAATCCCACCTGTGGGAGCCAATAAAATGATGAGATGAAAAGAAAGTGGATGCCTGTGATCAGAGCACTTGGGAGGTGGAAGGAAAAGTGTTAGCTGAAGGAAGTCATCCATGTCTACATAGCAAGCTTGAAACAATACGGGAAGTCCTCTCTCAAATACCCCCCACCCTCAAACAAAAACCATGGCAATTTCAGGTTTGTGATGTTGACTGGAAAGGACAGAAACGGCAAACTGTAGGCAGACTCTCTATGCATTATAAGTAAGGAAAACTATATTATAAAGGCACCAAAATTAATACCTTCCATAAAATGATAAAGAATAAAATATAAACCTTCTGTGGGCCTCTATTACCAGTCTTCTCTTCATGGATCCTGTACAAGAATTTAGAGGAAGTAATTATACAAATATAGCTCATAAAATATATGTGAAGTAGATTTCTCAATTAGGAAATACTCCTACATGGACTTCCACTGTAAAATTGTTGGCATTTAAAAGAGTCACCTTGGAATAATACTATATTAGAATAATGCTATATCTGCGACACTCGTGTAAAGCATTCCTAGGCCCCCACTTCCTGAGGGAGAAGTGAGCTGAGAAGTGTGAGTGAGCAAACATACTGTTTGCTGCTTATGGTGTCCCAACATAGCCAACATATGAAATGATGTCCTGTTGATGCTGCAGAGGGTTCTATTAAGTTTGAATCAGGCTGTCAATCAAAATGAGCTGGACAGAGAATGTGCTCATGGGAATGTAGGTCTAACTTCATGAGGGTAAAAGATGAAGAAAACAAAACTAAGAATGAGAAGCCAAGAGTGGAAACAAAGAAGCTGACTTAACACCAAGATAGAATAGGACACCAGTGAAGGGTATTAGCACCAAGAGGCCTGGCTTTGTCAGACGGAGGAGTGAAACACTCGTGCTTCTCCTATGACTTGCAACTCATTCAGAGGAAACAGTTGTAATACTGTGTGCGGCTGTTAAATTCTCTCTATTTTCATAGTCTTATGGAGCTCCCATGCTAGAGAATAGTATGAGAACATAGTAGTAAATAGACACAGCTCTTCTCTTCAAGATTGTATGGGAGTTAACAATGGTACAGGGCCAGATTATGAGGGGTAAGAATATGGATACAAGTGCAAACGGAATAGTAATGAACGTTGGCTAGAAAGAATGTGTGGTAAGACATTTTCACCAAACGAAGCTCCACATTTTCCTTATCAGACAAACTAAGCCTATATTAGATTCACCTATCTACTATCACAGAACTCTGTTCTCCAATCCTAGATAAGATTGCCCTCTCACAACTGGCCACTCACTCAGATTTTCTGCTTTGAATGCCTGTCTTTAAAGGGTAACATTATCTGTTTTACATTCCTCATGCCTACCTAGTGCTCCCACTGGCACCTAGAAATGAAGTTAAGTCCTGTCAAATGAATAGACAAATGACTAAGTAAAGCACCACAAGATCTCATCTAGGGAATTTCTTTTCACATTTATTAGCAGTACTTTGGGAAAGGTATCAAGGAAAGGGAACTCAAGACTGACCAGATGGTTCAGTGACAAGGGTACTTGACACTAAGCCTCCTCTAAGTTTTATACTAAGAAGCCACATAATGGAAGGAAAGAACTGACTTTCCCATGTTGTCCTCTCATCTTCACACATTCATGCATCTTGGTACTCAAGGACATACACATATACAGAGTGTATAAAAATTAATGCTTTAAGAAAATAAAAATTATTGCACCTCTATAGTAAAAAACCTTTCAAATAAATCAACTGTAGTATTTTTGCGTGTGAGTGTGCATATGTGTGTATGTGTGTGTGTGTGTGCATGTATGTGTAGAGGTTCCAGTGTTTGCCTGTGAAGGATCTTCTTGCATGTCCTATCTTATTATATTACTACGTTATCTCTTCAAGATAGGGTCTCTCACTGAGCCCAGAGCTCACCATTTTGGGGATAGGCTGGCTTGCCCAGAGAGCTCCATGGTCTTCCTCTTTCTCTCTGCTTCACCACCTCCTGATGTCACATCTCCCCATATTTTCATGTGCATATATCTTTTTAGGAAAAAGAAATGAGTTGCTTTAATTCCAAAATCCCAAGGGTTTGTATTACAAAGCAAACCCAAGAGGATTTGCATGCAAACAAGTCTTGGGAGACTAGGGAACAAACAAAGTGAGGAAAGAAAAGGCAGCCATAAGACCAAAGGAGTCACACCAGCACCTCTTGCGGTTAAGAAACTGAAAGTCTTCAAAAGGACTCACATCTCTAAGCTAACACACCCTAGAGCAAAGGAACAGTTCCACATGAGTACACACACACTGCTGTCAGTCATGTGCTGATGGCTCTTATTTGGAGTGATAAGTGTCTGGCACTGCTGGCTTGCAGTGGACATATAACAATCATTTTCCCAGCATTGGAAAGGACTTTAGGCAAAGAGATGCTGACACTGGTAGTTACAAGTTAGTGATGCATATCCTCATTTGCTGAGCATTTTAACTGCCACCAGCCTCTAACTGCCAACATAGAGAGACTTGCAGCCCTTTGTGTTAAACATGAAATTCTCATTTGTGTAGCAAACACTATTAGTGTCTTTCTTCAGCTTCTTCCTTTTTATACCTTCTAAGACTCAACTTCAGGAAATGATGCCACCTAATTTTAGTGTGGAATTTTCCACCTCAATTAAAAACAGATCAGCATAGTTCCTCACAGGAGCACCAGAGACTAAATAATTCCTCACAGGTGTGGCTAGTGATCTGGCCTGTCTCCAGATCCTGGCAAATGGACAGTTAAATTTAATCATTATGTCTCCAGCAACATACTGAGGATAATACCTTTAGCAGTGGGGACAGAACTAAAGAGGATAAAATGTTACATCTGTGACTTAGTGAAGCATATTGTCTCAGAAGAGGAAACTAGGAAATCATGTAAATATATATACATACATATATATATATGGATTGTGATAGAAGTATGTAGAAAATTCTGTGGGGATGTTGCTAACTTATTAAGAAAGCTGAAAGGGGGTGCAGATCATTACCTCCCAATTAGAAGCAGAGATTAAAGAGCTGATGTCTCAGAAACACCTGTTTCCTGTCTTGTTTTTTTTTCTCTCCTAAGGAGAAACAAGCTTCATAGTTTTGGTAAACATATATCATTTGTCAATGAAGCCAATTTGCTAAACAGTTTATAGAGACGTTCTGTGTTCTGTTTGTCCTGTCCACTGGCTGAATCGTCAAAAGGGCAGAAAGCCCAGCAAGTCCATTAGAAGCTGTAAGAAGATGAAGCTGAATTTATCACAATTATGATTGAGCTTGCATATCATCCTTGAACAGACGTTATGCATGTATTTACAAAGTATTCCCAAGAGCATAAAGTCCTAGGTAAAAGAAAGCAAAGCTTGCTGTCAACACATATATTGATTAGTTAGATAGCTGTTGATTTAAATCGGCTGGGAAAGGAGAAATCTATAGGAGAGGCTCAGGATAGTAAACTGAAGCATGTTTTACCGAAGACTGCATTAAGGGTGGTAAATCATTTTTAAAACTGTCAAGAAATAAAGACCAGTGAATTTTCTTTCATATGAAAAATTTGCTATGTAATAAATCCACTCTACCTCAACAAAACACTTTAAAGATGTAATTTTACAGAAAGTATGGTAACACAAGGAAAATGGAGAAAGTATTCAAAAAGTAGAACCATATCATGATGTACAGATTTTGTCCAAAGATAATAAATGTTTTAATTAAAATTGCTGGAATCAAAAGTGAGTGCTTTTCCCTAGATTTCTTAATAATGGTAAATATGGTATACACATTAATTGTTCATTTGGAACTGAGTCGAATCCTGTTTCATGCATACAATAATATTCTAAAATGTGAAAAAAATCTAAACCCTAAAACACTCTAGAGGATAACCTTCACACTAGAGATGGTTTGCACATCAGTATCTATCGAGAAAACACACCTTTAATAATAAGAGCCACCTTATTCTTAGCTATCACAATATTATGTAACAAGAATTCTTCCTCTCCATTCATTATCTTGTAGAGCACTTAAGAATTGTGCATGTCTGTAAAATAACCTAATGCCTACACTAAGAATTACAGTCTACTAGGGTTCATAAGCTAATGATTGTAGCAGTTACTCACTGAGTACTTGCATTTTCTCCGTCATTTTAAAACAATTGTTAAGGTAAAAATTCTCATTCAGAAAAGAGGAAATAAATTGTGAGTTCTCAGTATTTGGTGAATGTGTACTAAATTCTACAAGGGGTACACTATCTAATTCTTTGATAGGTAAAATTATCTGCATTTTTCAAAATAGCAGAAGGGTTAAGCAATATCACCCAAATGGATGTCAAGTAAAGGAACTGAAGAACAAACCCAGGCATTTTTGGCTTCAGAAACTTTTTTCTACATCGATGGATAACTGGAAAAGTAGATAGAATATCTTATATTTTTGAAGGGATGAATTCTCCTTAACTTTTGTTTATATTTAGAATTCACTAACATTCTAGTTTTACAAGAAACTTATAATCATTTGTTGCTCCTGTAACAAAACCTTCCACGAAGACTATTAAACAAAGCAAAGATAGGTATGTCTTGCTTATACCTATTGAAAAATATACTATACCTATATATTCTATACTGAGAATTTCAGATATTTTATATAATATAGAAGAAAATTAGAGTTTCTACCTAAATTATAGTTTTGAAGAGAACAATTAACTTAAAGTCTAACATAGTAACTAATCATTCTAGTTAACACACTTAATTCTTGTGCTAATAGCCTGTATTCTATTGTATTCTTATTTCAGAATATGTAAGAGATTAATTATTCTTTCTTTTTGTTTTTAGATATATTTCACAATGTTTATATTATCTAGTCAAAATAAATTATTTATGCTAATGATTTCAAGATTTGTGAGGTAAAATGTCACAACCCAGAAACTATCCAGAAATTGGCAAAAGCACTTGTAGATTTTCTCCTGTCAATAAGCAAAGAATGTGACATACCACCACATGTGCTTTATTGATCATCAAAATATAGCATTTTCTCATCAATAACAATCTTCAAGCAAATACTGGTTCATGGAGTCGTTTAGCTTTTGCCAGTTGCTTACTGAAGACTTTTTATAATTGACATGCTGCAGAGAAGTTATTTTAAGTCAAAGCTTCACATGAATCAGAGCAAGTCTCTGATCGATTACAGCTATTAGGACATACACTTTGAAATATGGGACCCTTCCTGACTTTTCAAAGTTACACTTCATAAATTTACTTCTTGTTTTAAATTTAGCTTGCTGTTGAAGCCTCAAATATAGTGGCAAATGTCAAGCTAGAGAAGGGTTAAAGATTTGAGATAGTAAGTCCAAGGAAATTACTGCTTTCATAACAGTCAAGACAAGATAAGGAGTTATTTTGCTGATATCTTTAGAATTACTTAGATTGTATTTTTAAAGAAAGTTTAGGATCACCGTGAAATGAAGAAGTTTATATAATAATTTCTAGATATGCCTGGCCCCATACATGCTTAGAATCCAACATCCCACACCTGAATGGTGTATTTGTGAGCTTATAATGTCATATCATAATCATGGTACGCAGTTTACATTAGGTTCACTCAATGCTATAGAGTCTGTATGTTTTTTAGTCAGCTGCATAGTTGCCATTATAGTACATAGATGTCATTATAGTATCATGCAGTATTTTACTATCCTAAATCATCTCTCCTCTGTTTATCAAAATTCTACATACACGATGATCTCTTTACTGGTATAGCTTACTCTTTACTACATAGTTTGACTGCTGTCTCCATAGTCTTGTTAATTTTTTTTTACAAGGTAAGATATTAATGACATTATTAAAATACCTGCTCTAGAAAAATTATGTTGTATTTTTTATTTGAAACTTTTCCTACATTTTGGGGTATTTCTCTTAAATTCATGTTGTGTGTCTGCTAATTATTTGTTTCATAGAATCAAACATTTTTATATAATCTTATTAGCTGATTTCCTTGCTTCTACTCAGATTTTTCTCTTCATGTTCAGTCAGGACCTTAGCCCATGGGATGGCAGCATGAATGTCCAGGGTGAGTCTTCCATCCTTAGGTAATTTTCAATGGAAATACCTTACAGAAACACAAGAGGTGTATCTTCTTGGTGATTCTCAATCCAGCTAGTTTGTTAAGATTGACATTACATTTAAATCATAATCTTCTGCCATTTCTCCTCAAAAGCTCACAACAATATAGTAAAATATATCTAGTTCATCTTAAGAATACCTGTATTCCTAACAGAACTAATGTTATTTTAAAAGCCAGTTTCTCTCCTGTGGCTCAAGGCAAGCTCCTAACTACAAGATCCTGTAAAATCAAACTCAAGTCATGTATTTCCAATTTACAAGAACACAAATCAAGCACCCTCACTCACAAAGTGGAGAGTGGTAAACTTTTTGTACCCGAACAAAGTTAGAATTAAACCTGCAGGGCAAATACCAAATCCTGCAGCTGTGTGTCCAGCACTCCAGGCTTGTGAGTGCAGCCGCTGGACTTTCGAGATCTCATCCATTTCAGTCACTCCCAGCTCTTGTAATTTCTCTGGCTTCACTCAGTGTCTTCCACTTTCATCAATGTATGCCTCAAGATCCTCATATCTCCAACATGCTGCTGACTCTGCTCTGATTTTGGCTTCAGTTTCACAACCTCACACAATTGCCACTTCTAGCCTCTGCAGAGAACATGACCTTTGTAAAGAATTATCTTGCCTCAGTGTCTACCTAGAAGCTGCTTTAACCTTCTGTGACCCTGTAACGCTTGCCTTTTTCATGCCTGCAAAACCATATGGATTGCTCTGCTAAATTCTGCTGCCAAAACAAGGCACAGTCTGGAACATTTATGCCACTGCTAGGGTGGCATTTGTGCACCTTAGTAGCTAAACCTGAAGAAACACTACTTAATTTGTTTAAAAACAGAAAATCCATCTCAGGTATTTCCTTTATGTCACTCTCATTTTAAAGGAACTTCCATCTTCACACATTGAAGACTTTGAGGAAATCTTGCTTTTCAGGCATTCTTTCCACTGTCAATTGCAAAGTATAATGTTTAAATAATGATACTAATATCTTTAACAATGGCAGCTGCTTTCTCCACTACTTTGTCTGTACCTTTAAAGGAGCTTACAGGCCAGACATCATCGAACCGCACCATTTTCATGCATCTTTCCTTGACTACATATTGATGGAAAGCAATAACCATGATATTTATGCGTCCTTTCCCTAACAGAATACCTTTTACATTTATTTTTAAGATTGTCGTTTAATTACACCATCTCTCCCTTTCCTTATTCTAAACCCTCCCTTGTACTCTTCCCAACTCTTCAAATTCTCAGCCAATTGGTATGTCATGCATACATGCACCTTTATATAAACATATATTCCTATGTATAACCTGTTGAATCTATTGAATGTTACCTGTAGATACGAGTTCAGTGCTGTTAGTCACTGGATAGCCTATTGGCATACTCTCGCACAGGGAGGGCCACCCCCCACCTAATTTTCCTCAGTTCCATAGTTCACTTTTGATACTGCACAGCCAATTGGAATCCTCTCTCCAGGGGAGGGCCTCCTCACCCCCTCTTTTCTTCAGTTCTGTAGTTTTTCAATAGGTTTGAGGCTTGTGAGTTTTTCCTCTCATACTTTGGCAGGATAATTGGTATCATCTTTGTTGAGACTCCATCAGATTTTCAGATTCTTGGGCAGACTACAGCAAGACAATTTGCCAGAATAGAACATAAATGGTTTCTAATTTGAGAGTTGATTAGTTTAGGCTTCCCTCTGAATCTTTAGGGGTCCAGCCTCCACTGTCTGTATTTCCCTTAGCACCTTAGTCTTCTGATCCCTGACTCAATAGCCCATGAAGCTTGGTTTCAGCACTCCAGGGATCCTCTAGCCATAACTACAAACATGTCAACACTCCTCCCACAAACCAGTGAAGTAGGTCTAAAACCCATGTGGTCAGGTTTATAATAGCAACAACCCTAATTTTGTCTCCAACTATACAACTGTGGTTGCTTTTCTTCTTGCTGTAACAAAAAAAAAAAAAAAAGATCTATCTGACAAAAGCAACTTGAAGATGGAAGTCTAGTTTGGCTCCTCATGACAAAGAAGGCTTGGCAGTCAGAGCATGGTGTCTTGAGTTGAACCGTGTCCACAATCAAAAGAACACAGAAGTAGAAGCTGGTACTCAGTTGGTCTTCTTCTTCCTCCCTCCACACCCTTTGTTAGTCCAGGACTCCAGTAAGTGGACAGGTAATCACCTACATTCAGGTACACACACACACACAACACACACACACACACACAAGTTTGGACACATACACACATAAGTACCTACACACTAAAAATTTCTTTGTTTAAAAGAGTCTTTCTTTCCCCTAGCAACATTCATTGATAACATCGAGCCATATATATGTTCTTAAAAATCCCTTTAAAAAGTCTATTATTAGATCTCAATTTCCTCGTCCCTGGCCTCTTATGTTGAAATTTATCTCTTTCTTCAACATCTCTGTCTACATGCTTTATAGTAGAAACCAAACTTCATTTCTATCATTACAGGCCTTTCCCAAGCCCCGAACTGGTTTAATCCTATGGGCTTCATGCCAAGCGCGCCTGCTTATATCACTGTCGCTCAACAAGCTGTGCATGCTGCTAACTCAGATGGTAATAACATCTCACCCAGTTATTTTCTAACTCTTCTACCTCCAACGACTCCTTACTTTGTCTAGTCACATTTCCATCCATCAGCCAGAAAGATGTATTTTAAAAGGGAAATTAATATCAATAGATTTCCCAGCCCCCGGGATGGACTGTCTCTTACCTCATTGTCTGATCGAACCAAGCTGACCGTGTTGTTTGTTATTAAGCCAAGTTCATTTCTGCTAAGGAGACTTTGTGCTGTTGACTTATTTGCTCCTGATTCGTCGTGGGAAAAGATGATAGCTATTTATTTCTTCAGGTCTTTTCTCAAAAATCTTTCCTGAGAAAGGCTTTCCCAGAGCTTCAAATAAATAAGCCACAAATGTCCTGCAATACTTTCTACTAGACAGCTTTAGTTGAAAAGAAATTCAGTCTTACTGCTGATATTTTATGTTCATAGTTATAGTTTAGAGTTTTCATGATTCTCAAGAGAGCACAGATGCTCCTGTATAAAGCAACACTTTGTGCTGGTTTTATTTCTCTATCCCTAGCACCTAGGAAAATATGTCACAGAGAAGGATGTGTGTTTGAGTGAATGAAGGAAGGTAAAGATGTTAGATCACAGGTGAAGGTGGGAAGTCTCAGCAAATGATACAGAAATTGAACTCACCACAGTAAAACTCTGCACATTCTCTATTTGTGACTGTGTGTGTGTATGTGTGTGTGTGTGTGTGAAAGAGAGAGAGAGAGAGAGAGAGAGAGAGAGAGAGAGAGAGAGAGAGAATTTCCAAAATACTTATGGATTTGTGTAGAGACACGCCCCCCTCCTCCCCCCACCCCCCCAGACCACAGACATCACTGCTTGGGCAGAGATTTTTTTTTTTAAAGAGTAAGAGTTTTGTTCTAAATCTGTCTCCTTCACTTCTTAATTAATATAAATGATACCTAAGATTTTTATATCACAACAAACACCATTACTTTCCTGTTACCTGGAATTTTAGTGAAGTCACAAATCTTCAGGAATTTCAATTTATCTGTGTTAAGAAAATGAAACTGACATGTTTGTCATTTCATTATTCATGTTAGACAACATACAAATGCTGAGATAACTATCCGGTAGTGATGGTGGTGACTAATTAGTGTTGCTTCCTACTCTTTAGCAACTTCATGATTCATGTTTTCTTACTTGTCATTTCAGAATTGGCATGTCCTTTCATCTGTAATGCAGTTGTGACGTAGAAATGTAAAAATAAATTTGCCTCTCTCTCTCTCTCTCTCTCTCTCTCTCTCTCTCTCTC
>NW_021604648.1:9782894-9848943 GCF_004785775.1 Grammomys surdaster | reverse complement strand
TGTGCACCCTTCTAAAAGTGATTTGATGCATAACTAAGTATTGGTTCCTCCTTCCTGAAAGTGTATATATATATTTATATATACATATATGTATATGTATATCTATCTATATACATTCCTCTAATTATCTACCACAATCTTGTTTATTACTGCCATTTTTCTACCATCAGTTAAAAATATTGCTGAGAACTAGGAAGCTCTTGATTTAATTGGACACAGAGAATGTGGGTCTTGTAGGCTTTATCTTTCTCACATTGAATTCAGAAGCTTCTGGGCTGTGTTCTTCAGGTACTAAAGCAAATTGGACCATGGAAAAGGTCTTCTTAAGAATGGTTTACACACATCTTGCAGCAAACCCACAGGTGTTACATATTCTAGTGTCAACTGCAGGTGGAATTGAAAGTCCTTAATGGCCTAGGGATTACTGCTCAATTGTATGTCTTTGTGAAGTCAAGGTATTTCACAGTCTCACAAAGTACCATGATTGGTGTGATTGAAATAGCAAATGATGATGATGAGGAGGATAGCTATATTTCAGAGCTTTACAGTCCCTGCCAGAGTTAATTCCGTTATAACGTAAGAAGAGGACTAATTGTGATACTTAGAAATTTTGTGAACAAAAACTTCCTTATGGATATATACATTATGTATGGCAGTTTTTTCAAACTTGAATTAATCGAATTCTTGGAATTTCTTTAACTCAACAACAGAAAAACTTAATGCAGTGACTTGAAGATCTTGATCTCACATGTTAGCACTGATGGGATCCAGAATTTGAAGAACTGACGTCGCTGCACATCTCGATGTTTCTCTTCCTGGCTGTTTGTAATGAAAGACACTTGTTTGAATATGTTCATATATATTAGTTCATTCAACAAATATTTGTCTGAATATCCATTGTATCCTAAGCGCTGTTCCTGGGGTAGGTTTCATGTGGCAAACAAGAAAGGCACACCACAATTACTGCCAGTGTGAACATTCTAGCCAGTACTGAATGAATGTTGCCAGTACTGCAACATGTCTGAGAGAGTTCTAGACATGTAGTTGGAATAAACAGCAGGCAGAAGGAGAAAAGGCTGAGGTTAATTTTCTGCCTGGGAAGAACTCATTCTGAAGCCTTAATTTCCTTAATTCAGTCTCGGAATTATACAAATATACAGCTCCCAGGCTTGTTGAAATGGTTCTAGAGGTTGATTACAATTTAAGTTTTGTTCTTGATTCTTGAGAAGTACAGAAGCTATGACTTTACATTAACTATGGTAAAAATGTTTATAAAATGGAGAAGACTTTACAGATAGATGGGTCAGTACACACAAAATCCTGGAATCTGGAAGGACCATGGTTTGTTCAGACAGTAATAAAAATTCTAGTGGCAGATCAGAGCAAACGTATGGGGTAGTGGGCTACAAAGCTTAGAAGAGCATTTCAGGTACTCATCTGCCACCTGCTTTTTTAAGCTGATGGGAAAATTGGCATACAATTGTCCTTATTTCTCCAAAGGAAGGTGATCTTTGACTTTCTAGCCTTCTCAGAAGACAAGTGTTTTAGAAATTAGGACACTGACCTTACTGAGGGTCCAGCAAGAAAGTTCATAGAACTAACTTGTTGTCTGTTACCATCTGCTGCTTCACTGCATACAAAAATAAAAACAACCTTCCACTTTCAGGAAAGAGGAACCAATATTTAGTTATGCATCAAATCACTTTTAGAAGGGTGCACACAAACAGAATAATAATTTAGCAAGTGAATATATTGACCTGTTCTTTTTTATACAGTCTCTGATAGCACATAGTAGGGGGTCAATGAAATTTTTCTCAATAAGTCAACCTGCAAATGTGTACTCATCTCCCAGGGAAAGGAACAGGATGTATATAAAACTTTCCTCCTCCTCTCACTCTCCTCCTCCTCTCCTTACTCCTCTTCTTCCTCTCCTTACTCCTCCTCTTCCTCTTGTTATTCCTCCAGAGGAGGAGCTGGGAGATGGGGGGGCATGGAGGTGGATGTTCGCATGTCTCTGCCAGTTTAAGATACTTGGTATATCTAGGTTGGGTATTGGGTTCACTTCTGATTGTATGGGCATCTTGTTACTGAGCATTACCAAACCTATAAAGCCTTTGATTAACATTTTTTTAAAAAAGTTACTAATTAAGAAAAAAAGGATGAGGAGGGAGGGTGATGGAATACATGTGACAGGAAATCAGATGAGGAAACTAGCTGGAAGAAGAAAGGGAAGGGGCAGAGGGAAACAAATCAGAACTCAAATGGCACATGTATGAGGATGCTCTAATAAAACCAAGTACTTTGTATGTTAACTTAAAATACTAATAAAGAAAAAAAGCAAGAAGGAGGAAGGGGGATAGGATAAGGGGTTCCTGCGGGAGGAATGGGGAAAGGGGATGACATCTGAAATGAAAAAAAAATTAAAAAGACTCACTTATGAAATAAAAAAAACAAAAGCAAAAAACAAAAAACAACTTTTCAGTGCTAGTCATTATTTCCTGTTCTCAAGCTCTCATTGTAGGTATTGGTATAAGACACTATATTAAATGTACACACATAAGAGAAAAAGATGCAACTCTTGATCAGATTCCTTTACGTCTATTATTTCAAAGGACACAGTGAAGACTAGCTGGCTTGGGTGGATCCACAGAAGAATTGTTGGGCAATCTAATCAGTGTGCCTCTGTCAAGCATCCTATCTCTGAAAACGAACGGGTTTCCTCATATAGAATTTTCTATGCTAGTATCCAAATGAGCTAGCCCTGCAGCTGTGCAGCCAGAGAGCAGATGTTGCCCTGTCAGGTGTCTTTGATTCTACTTCAGGAACCACAGGAAGCTGCTTGGAGAGAAATCACCAGCTCTGTTGAGACAGGGGAATGACAGCCTACATTGTATGCTCACAGAGGAGGCATGGCACTCTACTCCAGTTCTGGGTGGGGTGGGAGGCAGTAGGTGAAAAGAGTTGACAGTGAAACTTTGGAAACTGCTGCTGTCTCCCACAGTTTTCATTCTGCTCTGGTTTGTAGCTTATTCTTATTGTGGTGCTTACATGATCATTCATTTAGATACAAAACCTTTTTTATGACAAGAGACATATCCTAATCATTTGAATACCCATCATGTAAATCAGTGTATAAAACTATGTGCCACATAATAGTTACAGGTTTCAGTGCTTTGAACTAAATCAATGCGTAGGGACCTGAGAGATAGAGAAGGAGATAATATTTACTGAGTGCCTTGATACAAAGAAGAGTGTTTTTATAGTATGACATTTCTCTTTATTTTTATAACAATTCTATATGTTTGGTAATAGTATTTTCATTTTGTTGTATAAAGGGTTGAAATGTCTGAGTAAATTGCCTGTCCACACATTTCTAGTGTATTACTGAGATAAAAATCAAATCCATGTTCACCTGATTGCAGCAGCTGTGTTTTTTTTTTCTTCTGCCTCATAACTACTGCTTTGATTTACTTATATTATGGTAAAAAATAAAAATAATAAATAAAATAAAAACAGCTAAGATTTACTTATATTATAGTAAATGCACTTTCCCTGTAGCTTGTCTGCATATGTGAACAGATTGTGTGAATATGTATGAAAAACTATGTAATTTAAACATAATGCCAATGTTTCTAGTAAGTTGCTGGTTTGCTTTTGTTTCTGTTTTAGTTTTCTTGTTAAAACATAGAAATGTATTGCATTATCATAGCTTCCTAGAGTGCTTTATCAAACTCTTCATGTGCTTACAAGTTTATGAAGATCAATTTAAGTATTTGTTACTAATCAACTAGACCCAAATGTATTAATGAAACTGGCCTAGTCAAATGAAAGACTAGCCTGACTTGTCTACAGTAAAGGGCATTCAGTCTGCCAATAATAGTGTGCGGATGGGCCATGCACTATATTTGGACTTTATAAAGTGCAATGGTAGATTTCTATAAAGATAACAGTGTAACTTATAACTAATCTTATCAAAGACCATATGAATGCCTCCCCCATTAGTCTATCTTGCAAATGAAGTCCAGTCCTCCTACAACCATCTTGCTACCTACATAAGTAAATATCTTTCTCATACAGAAGGACTGGCCATTGATTGACAAAGCCCTTTGCATTAAATAAGTTGTGATATTTGTGTCAACAAGTGTTATTGTTAAAGTAACTTTGAACTGGAATTTCTATAACTTGCAACCACTAGAAGATGTGTATGCCTGACTAGGAAACAAGTGAGGTAATCATTTTGTCAATTCGTATGCATCACAGTATGCTACAGAGCTGTGTGAAATTTACTTTATTTCATTAGATCATTTTCTATCCACTTTATTTTTTTAGACATAGAAGCAGAACTGAGTATCACAGCTCAGAAACTTCTTATGGTTTACAGTTCAACTAAGTAATTTGAAATATCAATTCCTAATCCTCAAATGAAAATGTCATGCTTTTCAATCTGATCTGACTCAGGATAAATGAAGTCCAAGAGATTTACAATTATTACTAAGTCCTAATGTGAACTAATAGGCTATCCTAATTGCTGCTGTATACAATAGAGAAGACTTCCTTTTCCTGAACTAATAACTAGAGAGGCTAGGTGTCATTCTTGACTTTTCTTTCTTTTTCTTTTATGTTTCTTTTTCTCTTTTGTTTTCTTTTCTTTACAGAATCCCATCCATACCCAATGCTTTGCCAAGCATTCTTCTTCCTGACTACAACTCTCAACCCATTTTTATAATTTTCTGCTCCCTGTCTCATCCACCATCTAAGCTTCATTAAAACAGGTGGCATTTCATTTACACACACTTCACTTTGGGCAGGCAATAGCCAGGGAGCTAGATCACCTTGTCAATTTATATACATCAGATTATGCTACAGAGCCATTCACATTTATAGACCTGCACCCTGCTTTCCAGGTGGAAAACTTCAAGACAGAGCTCCTTAGTTACATTTTGTAGAGGTTTGTGTGCGTGAGTTTCATTTTCCTTAAATTCAGGATACACAGAGCAGAACCTTCTGGAGGTAGACTATTGGTTCCTCATTTCAGACACAGACTTGCTTTATTCAAATTTCATACCTAGTTATGAAAGAGTACTCTTTAAAACAATGGCATCTTTGTTTTAACTGAAAATAACATAGCAACGTTAGTTCAGGAACTTGACTCTACTCCATCAAGTCTCGTTTGATTTAGTATTTTGGCTTAAAATTAGATTTAAATATCTCTAGCTTTTTTCAATTATAAAGCTCCTACTTATTATTTACTTATGTCTTTATGATACAGAAATATAAGTTCTGTGACTAGTTTAGCCTGAACTGAAGAGGTTCCCCCCCCCAAAAAAAAAACTGTGTTCACACAGGAGGAATTTGTAGAAAGCATTTTTTCAGTTAAAATTTCAGAATTTTTTTCATGTATAAATTGCCACAGTATGGTGCATAGAAAAGAACATTCAAGAAGGTGTCACAAGACCTATATTTTCCAATCCCAGCTGCAACTCAAATGTGTTGTGCTAGTGTTAAAAGGTTTCCCCAATCTTAGTTATTTCAAAGGGTAGAAATTACACATTGTCTGACTCAGGAACTGTTGATTCAATTCATTGTTTTAAAAATCAATATAATTAGCAGTTCATTGAAGATCTCTTTATTTGCACTTATTGTTGTTTTTGTTATTGTTCATAGTTTGTTATATACTGAAAAAAGACACATTGCAACTCCTATGCCTCAATAAAATGCATCCTTCTATCATCTTATCCAATAACTTCACCTCAACAACCCAAGATTCAACTGTATGGTATGAAATGTCTTCCGTTTCCATGAGCTCATGGAGCTATTGCCTAGATGAAGCTCATTCTGACCTATCCAAGTTCCTTCCCGTTCCTCATACCTCAATCTAATATCATGTTAATAAAAGGTTTGCTTGTCCTACTCAGGCTGAATTAATGAATTAATCTCCTTTGTTCCCCATACTTAGTATACATTAACTACCTTCTCTCTTCTCACAGTATTAGTGCTTTACTTCAAATTAATCATTGTGAAAGGGATAGGTGAGACAAATCATAATATAGTAAATAGAAACAACCCGTTTTAGATCATTCTAACTATATAGTGGACTGAGCAAGCAATCTCTTCAAGATCCCTAGAGCTAGTGATCAATATAAAACTCTCCAATCTTTAAGAGTGGTGACGAAAAAGATGATATGAATTTATTTTACCAAAAGCTTTTGAGAAGACAAAATACTAAGTGAAACATATTTTAAAATGTGGCTGTGATGATTAGTCTTAATTGTCAACTTAACACCTTCTATCACCTAGGAAGCCCATCTCAATGAACGAATGTCTAGATCATGTTGACCTGCTGTGGGCATATCTGATGTGGAAAATGCACTTGATTGTGTTAATTGAGGTGGGAAGATGTGCTTATTGTGAATATAGCACTCTTTTAGATTGTACCCTTCACTCAAATGTGGAAAAGTTGCTGAGCACAAGTGAGCATGCATTCCTTGATTCTCTGATCTTGCCTCTGGATGTGACCAGCTGCCTCAGGTCCCTGCTTTAACTTTCCTGCAATGATGGATTATAACTTGGAATGGTGGGTCTAATAAATCCTTTCTTCCTTAAGTTGCTTCCTGTCAGGATATTTTAATACAGCAACAGAAGTGAAAGTAGGACAATATCCTTTCTTAAAAAAATGAAATCTGTCTCCTCTAAGAGACTGTTAAGTACCAATAACTTTGAGATCAGCACAAACATTGCAGCCTTAACTCTTAGAGTTATTTGAGCATCAGCCCCTGATAGTCAGCCCAATTTTACTTGACATCGATGTCTATGCTTTAATATAAGTTATTTTTAATGATTTATTTTATTTTTGAGATTGTGACACGGTGACATCATTCCACCCCCCTCTCCTTCCAAAACCTGCCATATACTCCTTCATTATTTGACAAATAGTGGCTTCTTTTTTCATTAGTTATTGTTATATGCATATGTTCTATTTAATGTTACTCATATGTTTTCAGAGCTGACCATTTAGTTTCAGATAACCAATTGGTGAGCTTTTCCCTGGGGAAGACTATTTCTCCTGCTCTCAATATTCCTTAGTTGCTTGTTATTTTTTTGTGTCGGACTACAGCGCCATGATCTATGAGCTTTGTTTCCTCCAAAAATCCTATTTTATTTTCTGGAGAATATTGTTTTAAGAACGGAAACAATTTACATGAAGAGTTTAATGTGTCTTTTTTGTATGTTTCACATTATGCTGCATTTCCCTTACCATCAATAAAAATTCCTCCTAATAAAAAATTACTAAAAAGTCACATGTATTCTATTTTAATCACTCACTCACTCACTTGAATAGTTGATTACATGAATAATTCTTGAGCATCAATTAAGTATATATTGAAAAAGAGACTTAATGCAAACTAGTAGCAAAAATAGCTGTAATTCACTAGGTCACAGCATATGAAACATGAAGAAGGTAGTGTTTTGAACACTGACCATCGCTTTGTACCTTAGACTTATTCCAGTCCTGAACCTGTCTCAACTCTTTCTAATTGTCTATTTCTGTCTTGGGAAAATGACTTAATTAGAGTAGAGTCAGGTTCTTGTCTATCTTGTTTAGTATTAATTCATAATATCTACTTCAGAGCCTCATGCCACAACTTTACTCTAATGTTATATACAAAAGTGTATAATCCATAGCACTTTGGTAGTGGGATGATGTTTGAGTAGAATGTCAGCAAAATCTTCAAAAAGATGTTATTTAAATTAATTCTGGAAGATTCAATAGAACTTTATGTGCAACTACTTTGGAATGGTAATACCAATCATAATAGTAATTATAATAAAATAAAAATAGTGAGCATACTCAGTATGTGATGGGCAGAATTTTAGGACACTTTGTATATTAGATAATTTAACTACTTAAATATCTTATGGTAAGTATTTTTAACTACTATTTTTATTAATTATTTTATTTAATTATTTTCAATTAATTTATTTATTTTACATCTCTATATTAGCTTCTGCTCCTTCTTCTCCTACCATTCCCTATATTCCTCCCCCGCTTTCCTTCTGCACACTTCCCTTCCTCCCTTTCTCCTAAGAAATGGGGAAGCCTTCCATCAATGTCAACACACCTTGGCATATCAAGTTGCAGTAGGACTAGGTGTTATCGTTTCCTATAGAGGCCAGACAAGGCATCTCAGTTAGGGAAAAGGGATCTATAGGTAGCCAGCAGAGTCAGAGACAGCCCTCACTCCTGCTGTTAGGAGTCCCACATGAAGACTGAGCTGCACAACCATTACATATGTGCAGAGGGCCTAGGTTTGTCTTATGCATACTTTCTTGTTTGCGATCCAGTATCTGTGGGCCCCTATGGGCCCGGGGTTAGTTGTTTTAGGTTTCTATATGAGGAAATTAAGATAATAAATTCATATGTGCATAGTCAATAGGTGGTAGAATATAGCTGCAAACACTGATCTGTATTCCCAGATGCCAATATCTTTATTCTTTAGTTGGTGACATGCGAAACATAACAGTATTAATCTTCTACTTAACTCAAGTTTGAGATAGATACAGAGATACAGAATAGACCTTAGGATTGTAAGGATTGTAAGGCTAGAATGTAGTCAGTGTCACCTTATATGCATATGCACATGTGCGTGCATGCACACACACACACACACACACCACACAGTTTAGCTACTGATTGAATTGAATCACACTTTGCTTGAAAACTTTGCTTGTACTTATATGAATTCCAGAAGACTGACTGCCCTAAGTAGGCTTTTAGAGTAGGTTGGTTATTGGGTAAAACAAGACATTTAAGTGCCTCATTATCTATAAAATGAGATACTTTTGTATACTGCTATGTTTGATTTTTATTGATTTATATGTAATGACTACTTTTATTTTTAGTTTTCATGTTTTATGTGAGATATTAGCAAAGATTCTAGGTAACTTATCCAAGGATCCATTCTTTAATCAGATTCATATTGCCTTATCAATACACATTTTAAACTTTTAAACTTCAATCTTAACTTGAGGGTGGGAAGATAGCTCAGTGAGCTCTATTTGCTGTATAGTAATGAGGAATTGAGTTTGCATCCTCAGTACCCAATGTATCTGTGTCATTTGACAGTCCCACCAGCATTCTATGAGTGTTGAGCATTTCCCATTCTCATGAGTATTTTGAATTTTCAAGTTTTTTAATTTTAGCCATTCTCGTAGATGTCCAAATCAACTTCATTGTGGCTCAATTTCCATTTTCTTTCCAATTAATTTTATATTTTTGATCTCTATATCTCTTGACATTCTAATCACTAAAATATACAACTTATTATAGGAGATGTATCTGTGTTGGGGATCAGGGATGTAGGAGCCATGAGCAAATATTTGGAGGTATGCTATGTCCCCCGTGTTGTCTATGTAATAGTTTCCTAGAAGTTCTCATGTATTGAAATATCAAAATTTACATCTTATGTGTTTATCATGTATTGTATGCTGTATTTAAATATATCTTCTTTAAAATATACTCATTAAATATGTGCTCTAGATATTTGGAATAAAATTATCTAAAATATAAATGTATAGTCTGACATTCACTTTCTTCTTAGACACTGCTCCACTTAAGATTTCCTCTTGTTTCCTGTATTCAGTTAATCTGTATTCCAGCTGATCACATTCCATTCTATATTCCTGATTTGCTAACAATCAAATATTTGTATCTTTGTTCTGCCATTGCTCAAACTGCCTTACCATGCTTTAATTTCCCCAAGTCATGTTCACTCATTCTTCGCATCTCTTCTTGGTTATTATTACTTAAGAGCCAGGCAACTTTCCTCAAGGCTTTCTTGGCAACCTGCTCTTTCCACTGATCTGATCTGTCATCTCCACAAGACCAAGGCTGTATAAATTGCAAACAACCTTACTACTGTGCACCAATTTTAGTACAGAAGATGGAAAATAGAAGATAGCAGTCACAAAAATATACATTGAACGGTTGGAGAGATGGTTCAGTCAGTTATGAGCTTGCTGTGTGAGAATGAGGATAAAAAGTTCAAATCCCCATATCCATGTAAACCTCTGGGCACACCAACGTGAACCATTAATTCAAGCAGTGAAGACAGGAGTATCCCAGAGCCTTGTCTTGCTAGCCTTGGAGAACTGTCATCCTCCAGCCTCATCAAAATACCCTTTCTCAAAACAAACATGTAGAGAGATAGAAGAAGATACCTTATGTTTACCTCTGATCTATGCACATGCATGTATAGACACACATAACTATACATGCATGTATATCACACGCACACACACATGATAGTTTTGAATAAATAAGTGAGTAAATAGTAATTGCATATCAAAAGGAGGAAATAATAGTTTTGACATTATGAACCAAGCAAAGGCTGTTCTATAGTCAGATGCTGACAAGTTTAGCAAACATAACTGGATCTTCTAACATGTTATACTTGACATTGACTATCGTAATAAAAGAATAATTTAGCATTCTGTGGCATGAGTGAGTCACATACTGAACAAAAAGATGAGTTTTTTTTTTCTTTTTCTACAGTGATCTTATTTTAAGTAAACATAGAATGGAAACCTGGGGAGGGTATACTTAAAATTTAGAACCATCTCGAATTTTAACCATCATTTGTACAGGATATTAAAGGAGATAATTGTGTCTTGTCTTAAGTCTGTGCTATGAGATTATGAGAGAGATTTGATGTCTTTATAGCTTCAAGGGAGCAATTTGTTTCATTGAATAATCATTTCATTTAATTTGGACATGATTAGCCAAGGGCCTCTGTTTACAGCATGATAGAATGACGCTCTTCTGGATAAGTAAGTCACCTCATTTAGTTCACACAGCTAGCCAAGCATCTATTGTTAGAATGAAAGACAGCTGATAAGGAGAGTCTATTTGCTGAATTAGAGCACTCTGAGACAATAAGAAAACATTTAAAATGAACCATGTTTTGGTTGCAGCCTTCCTGTGAATTACTGTTCTCAAAGATGAACTCTTGATTTAGATGTTTTTTTTTTCTTCTGACAATGAAATATTCGTCTTTGTTTCACAGATGGGCAAGTACACTATAAAAATAGAATCATTATTTCACAGGAATTTTGCTGTATTTGGTAGACGTTCACTTGAAATTGCTGGGAATTTTTGGCTAATTTTGGTGTGCACTAAATGAATGAATAAGAGAATGAGTGAACAAATGCATATTATTAAACACCAATGCATGTGAAAAATTTTAATAGGTACTTTCACATATGCTCTTTTTTTAAAAAAATCTGCACAATAATTCTGTTACATATATGCTGTGATTCAATGGCCTTCTCCCCTCTTTTAGTGGATGAGCAAATTATCAATGAGACTGAGTGACCAAATCAGAGTTACTCAGCATGTGTCAAAGTCAGGAACTGAAATCCAAGACACAGATGTTACTCTTTAAACATCAAAATTTGACAAAACAATTGATAACCAAGAAGACCTAAGAATTCCTTATTTTTAATGTGAATTTTGCTGCTAATAAAATACTTACAGGAGTCTCAGAAGGTAATGACTTGAGGTTGCTTTTTGAATAGCAAAAATGCAAAGGTGACTGCCATGATGACTGTGGAAATCAGCATACTACACTGCCACATTGAAGCTAAGGACAATAATTCTTTCAGAAAACTTGTTCCTAAGATGCCAAAGTTGATTACGATCTGTGCACCATCCTTTTTTCAATATGAGGCTTGCACCATACAACTAGGAGATTGGGGATAGGGTGATAGTTTGATTACTGAACACAACTTAGAATCACATGAGAAGAGTCTCAGTGAGTGATTGTATAGTCTCAGTGAGTGTTTGTTCATAGGCATGTCTGTGGGGTGGGTGTTATTTTGGCTTCCTCAGTTGATGTGGGAAAACACTTGCCTGAAAGTTGGTGACAACTTTTCATGGTATGGGACTCTGTCCTGCTTAAGTGTAGGGAAAGTTAGCTGAGCACTGGGCACACATGTGTTTATTCTCAATCTACTCTTGGATATGATGTGACTAGCCTAGAGTTTCTGCCTTGAATTTCCCACAGGGATACTCTACTCTGGAATTATGACTCAAACTTCTCCTTCCCCACAATTAAGACATGACACAATTATCTTCTTTAATATCCTGTACAAATGATGGTTAAAATTCGAGATGTTTCTAAATTTTAACAATGCCCTTCCCAGGTTTCCATTCTCTGTTTACTTTACTTTTGTCAGACATTTTATCATAGCAATAAAAATGAAACTAGAACAGGATGGATGAGGAGACAATTATCTACTCCAGCTTCCCTGCTGCCCAGATGGTGGTAGTAGGATGGCTGCCTTGCTCCTAAATAAATTAGTTATTATACGTTTGTTTATTGACTAAACCTTCTATTCTTCAGTAAGACAACTTGAGGAAAGGTTGAGCAAATATTTTACATGAAACTCAAGTAAAAGAAAAATAGTCACTAAATGTGACAGTTCCAGAGGAATCTATACTGGGAGCCAGAGAAGTAGCAATAGACCCTTGGATTAGTGAGAAGACTGAGAGCTCAGAGGCAAGAAGGCATTGTGGTGAACATCAGAGTTAGGTTTTTGTGAGACCTCACAAGACCCTAAGCAAGATGATATGTCCAGAGGCAATAAGGCCATAGAAGTGCTGAGAAATGGTATAAAAGGGGCCATTAGTGACTTGGAATTATTTGGAAAGTATAATTGGTTTATTTCTTTCTGTTAACTTGTTGAATGTAATATCAGGAAATTAGCTGGATTTATGGAGTGTATAGCATAAACCAGATAAGGGTGAAAGATATTTGCTAATGTATTTTCTCACTTAAACCTTTTAGAGACCCTGTATTATCATTACACTGGTATAAAACAGAAAATAGGAGTTTAGGAAATTTAACTACATTGATCAAGTGTTTGTATGAAGTTCAAATACAATTATTAACACTTAAGGATATATACTTTCCTAGTGATCTAATTTCTAAGCAAATTTATTTAATTGATTTGTAATCTCTTTGGTACCAATGAGCTGAATTTTTTAGGAAAGTCCATAAAAAAAGAGAGAGACTTTGTTTATATCAGTTGCTTAATTAATTGTATGAAAATATTTCTAGGAAAGATTTAAATGCAATTAGTGCACTAGCAAAGAAGGGAAGGAAAGGGGATCAAAGATGGAAACCAAGTGGTTATTGGCAAAGTCTATTGTGTCTGATTGGCTCCTGAGCTTGTTTTATGAATCTCTTACATTTCCTGGCAAGATCAAGTATGTTCAGTGCACTATTGCAATAGACTCTGTGATGCTTTTTTAATGGAAATTGCAGGCAAGAAGCCCCCAGAATAACAATCTATATTGTAGAAAGTGAATGAAAATGTGCACAATCTTAGTAGGTGAGCATCAAGAAGAATGAATCCTTAAGTCACAATACTTTCTTGCCATCAAATCCCTATTTCCATTATCCCATTAAGCTGTAGGTTGCTATGTTATTTCCCTCAATATATTCTCCCTCCTCCCTGTAGTGGGACTGTCCTTCTACACTTACTAGGATGAGGTTTGCTATGACATTCTTTAGCTGACAACTGTTTAAGCAAGAAGATATCATTATTGTTGTCTGAAGACAAGTTTAAGATTGACTTCATATCTAGAATTTCCCTTTTTCCATGAGAAGAACACCATGCCCCAAATACAATATGCTTTTCTGTTTATGAAATACCATAGACTACAGTATCAGGTAAGCTGCTAAGGACATTCAGCATGAGAAATGAATATATGTGATTGAAATTCATTAAAATATTTTGATTAGTTGCTTCATGTATATGATAAGTACACTTTTAGTTTGGAAAGTTATTTATTTTTTTCTACAATAGGGAGTTTTCCCTTGGTAAGATTGTGGGATTGTAATGATAAAATAGGCTAATGGGCATACAGTATTTAGGACAGTACTTTATTGATTTAAAGTTTGTCTAAAGAAAGAAGTCCTCATTTGTAGTACTTGCCAGATTATAAGGTATAAATGTTCTTCTTAACTAGACTAGCAGTAGTGGTGTCACTGAATGGGGAACTAGGAAGATACATTCTCATCCCTATTGAGAAGGATCCGGCTCTAGGACACTCTTGAAGTCAGAATAGAGCATAGAACAAGCACCATGCTACTGCCTATATAGTCAAAGACACTCTAGACATGTGCACTTGCTGAAAATGAATGACTGCAAAGAAATAGATACTTAAGTTTTCTTTATATTCTGGGGCTGAGAGATGGCTCAGAGGTTTCCAGCACTTGCTGCTGGAAGAAGACCTGGGTTCAATTCCCACCATCCACAAAGCCATTCACAAGTATCTATAGCTCCTATTTCAGTTGATCCAACATTCTCTTCTGTACTTTATGGGTAACAGGTATGGCATACAAATGAGACATAGACATACATGCAGGCAAATACTCATGTACATAAAATAAAAATAAATCTCAGTAAAATAAAATTGCTATTGAAATGATGATAAAAAGAAAGATAACTAAGTAATGACTCAAATCTTATCCCAAACATCTGATTAGGAGCAGTAACCAGAATAAAGAGTAAGTGTATTTGACCCTGCTCACACTTATTGATAATGTGATGTTTTTGTGAATAGGAGGCAATGTTGAGAAAATTTTCAGGTAAATATTTACTAAGGTGGGTTTTTTTGTAATCTAATTTCTATGAAAGAGTTAGTTATCAGAAAAAACTGTATGTTATGAATCACTGAAATGTCTAAATAAGGTTAGTTATTTTGATATTAAAATGAACATATTACATCCTGATATTCCTTAGAAAGATTTCCTCCTAAACTTATTGCAGAACACTCCCATCCAGCATACTCCTAAATTAGTAGCTTTCAGTCCAATAATACAGTGTGTTCATATCTTAAGGTGACAGTGCCTCATTTTATAACGATAGTGGTTACTGACTGTAACTAGGCAGTGCATTGTCATGGACACAGGCCCCCACATTCTCTCATGTCTCCAATTTACTCTAGCCCTATTATTGAAAGGCAAGTTTATCAAATGTCTCTAAATATGTGACTTATAAACAGAAATATATGTATGTCTTTATTGAGAGAAGTGTGTAGTAAGTAAATTTTTCTTGAAAGCATAAAAAGGAAAGCACTGAAATTCATAGTTTGCTTTATATTTTTTCATCTGGCTTTACCAATCTGAACCAGTACAGACTATAAAATGGGAAGTTACAGCCCTTAATGCTGTCCTAGAATAGGAGGTCAGGCTTAACTTGGCAAATTCATCAGGGAAGGACTGTGTTGGATATTATTGGATCCTCACAATATGGAGCATACAATACTTTTGGGGTGTTTGAAATCCAAATTATAGGCTAATGAATAAGGGAAATATTGTACAACATTTTTAGAATCTATTCTCCCTTGGAAAATGCAGCCGCAATTACAGACACTTTGTAGGTGGAAGTGCTCACAAACTTACACAGTTTATGGTAATGAAGGCAGAAATGCTAAGGCATATACGTCATTGATTAATGTAGCCTTAAGACTTCACAAAAATGTCTCATATCAATGTTTTCTTAAACTATGACTTAGTATATGTAATAGTGACATGCACACACTTCTCTGTGCCCCACTCCCCATATGTATGAATACCAAAGCCTAAGCCATGGCTGCCCTCTTCAGTTAGAACCAGGTTTAACTCCTGGTAAATCCCCTGTGTATTTTTGTTTATATTTGATTCCATACTGACTTCTTTGTAAAAGTGTCTCTGTTTCTTAGACACAACCCTGATTCCCTTGCTGAGGTCGGTGGGTGATTACAAATGAATTTTTCTTGACAACTTTCATGCCTAAGAAATGACAATGTCATGTTGAGAAGGGATAGTGTTTTTTGGTTGTTCTTAATATCCTAAAAATTCTATGGAGTTTAGTGTACACTAACTTCAGAGAGGAACATGAGTTATTTTAAATAGGGGAGTGGTAAATGATTGGATATAAGATATTGCCTTTGATCTAGTAGCTTATTGTTATTTTTTTCTTTTGTTCTTGCTGGAACCTTGTACATCTGTAAATCTGGAGATGTTCCTGAGGTCATCAGCAAGACTGGTTTTTAAACTATCTGCCATGAGTTTTCTATGGACCTACTTTTCATGCCTTACTGAGATTGTATGTTATGAGCAAGTGATAAACTGATCTCTAAGGCCCAACATAAAGTTTGCAAGCAGAAGCAGAGCCACTGCCCTGTTCTGAGTCTTTGCCAACCAGGAGTAAATGGCCAGCTGTTCACCTTGTTCCCCAGCTCTCTCTAGGTGATATCAGACAATCAACGCACTCAGACCATGCAAGTGTCATAGAGACAGCCACACACAGACGCCGAGCCTTCTTACTCCAAACTATGATGTCTCCTTGCTCCTTCCGTCGACCATCTGTGAGGAATGGCGTCCAGGTGGTACTCAGAAGAGTGCTAAGTTTACCAACTCCCTGCCCCATACACTTCTTATCACTTTCTAAAAACCGTCACTAAGCTATTTTGCAGCTGTGTAAGCTGCTTGCTAACTTAAAACAAATCTTTTTGCATTTGTCACAGACTCAGTTATAAAAACAAAACCAAGACAGCCAAAACAAAAAGCGTATATTGGTCTTATCAGTCATACTTCTAGAACAGCATAGATACTTCTATGGCTTCTTGTAGCTTCTAAGGCACCTCCTAGGTCGAAAGGGAAGGAAGGGAGGAGGAGCAGAATGCCCTTCTGTTTTGAATTTGGGGGGAAAAAGTCATTAGCAGATAAAGGCTTGGTTTGAGGTCCTTTTTACAACCCAGAGAGCAAGTGGACTCGCTGACCCGGAAAGCATTAATCTTTTGGAGCCTAATACTGCATCAGATCTATTTGTTGGATACTTTCCCCTCCCCCTTCCTCTACTAGCTCTTCTATGGGGGTGGGGAGGACAGTCCCTCCACTGCTGGGCGCTGTCCGCCTCTTCCCAGGAACTCAGCATCTGAGAATGTCCACGCTGAGGCAGCAGTAGTAACAGGGTCCTGCGTGTTCTCGGGGTCACATCACTTGGCCCACCCGCCTAAGCCAGGGACTTCTTGGTGGCACCCGAACGGCCACCAAGCTGGCGAACGGCGTGCACCGCTCTCTCCGTTACCCCGCCCCTCCCTCCCACTTCTCTGGGCCAGCGCTCCCCACGGTGACTCTGAACTGCAGCAGCAAGCCATTGGCTTCTTACCAAATTGGGAACTGCATTGTGGATTTTTTCCCCCTTTCTTTCTTCTTTTTTAAAATTTCCTTCAGAGGGAATAATCTCATCCCCCTTCAGCTTGCTTGACGATCTAGTGTGACTGGGGCGAGTAGGCGGGCACATCCTTTTACATGCTAATATTGCCCCACCTCCTTTGAACCCTCCTCAAAAGCGCCCTGCTTCCTTTTATTTTGATTGATTTATTTATAATTATTTTTATTTTACCTCCTTCAATTTCCGTATAGTGGGGAATCCTTCTTTGCTCTCTGTTCCTTCCCCCACCCTTCGTTCTCTTGGGAAGACAGACCCCGAGACGCACTGTACTTGCCGGCAGCAGTGCTTGCACCTAGGCTCGAGGATGGCTGCACAAGGCGCAGGGGGCAGGGATCACAGCTGCCGCTCGGTCTAGGCTGCCTAGGCAGGCTGTCGCTCCGAGAACTGGGTGAGCACCAAGTTCGGTTCCCCCAGCGAGCTGCCACTGCCGCAGCCCAAAAGGAATGTCCCCTGTTCTTAAGGACCCTGACTGTTTTACACCAATGATTTGCCACTGCAAAGTTGCTTGCACCAACAACACTTTGTCGTTGATGTTTGGATGCAAGGTAGGACAAGGAATTCATGTCTTGTTTTAATGCATGCTGGCCTCCCTGGGGAGAGCAAACAATTTATTTTGTTTGTTTATGTGTCTGCCTGTCGGGAGACTAACAGACACTGAAAGAGTGCTCTGTCCACTCGCGGAGCCGGCTGGGGTTTGGAGCCAGGAGAACTCGATGATTTTTCCAGTGGCCGGTGTTGGCATGATAGCTAGGTGGTGACAGGATCCTGTATGGAATACACAGTAGCTACAAGCGCTGTTGAAAAGAGGGCGCCTTAGACATCTCTGTGCCTGGGATTTCTTCTTGCTTTTAGCTAGTGATTATCTCTGGGCGCTGATTTGGATGCTCCGGAAAGCATCACACTGACTCTCACCTCCTGAAGGAGGGCCGTGGGGTAAAGTACCTGGGATCATAAAAGTTCCCCAGATAAAACTGAGGGGCTTGGTTTTTAATGCGGTCTTCCAAAGGTGAGGGAGGGGCTTATAGCTACTTTTGACAGTAAGTCTAGAGATACATTTATGTAGTCCTCAGTCGTAGGATAGTCTTCGCTTTTACACAGTCCACTTGAAACCAACAAGCCAAATGTTTAACATGGCATAGTACAATTCTTCATGAAGTTTGCAGCAAATGACCGTCTTATCCCAGAGTTGTGTAGGTTGTTCAGTGTTCGACAAAATGAGGTTTGAAGGGTTTTGAAACAAGTTACTATCCAGGGCTCCCTGTCTAACAGGATTTATTAAAGCTTTTTTGTTGGCTGTGGTGGGTGCTACCAGAACTTTCTTTTAGAAAGTTATTGTCCATAAGTGATCTCACTTGTTCTTTGCTCTCTGGGACTATGACAACTTGGTGCGTTTATTCAGCTCTTTCTAGTAATCACTTCTTGTGGCAGCTTTGATGACTATCTAAAGGAAAGTGTATGTGGGAGTGGAATACTTTATCCAAAGTAAGTGAAAGTGCACATCTATAAGTGAACACAAACCATGTGATCCTTTCCATTCTGAAAGACACTACCAGAGACTGAATGGGACGATTGCTAAACACCTTAGGCAGTAAAGTTACTGAAACACTCCATCCAGTTCATAGGTAATGCTTATTGGAGGCTTAAAAGAAAAAATTGAGAGTTAGATGCCTTACACTGGCTAGAAAATTTAGTCTTTTTTGGACCTCTGTGTTTTCTTGTACAAAATGAGAAATGAGGTGAGGACATTTCTGAGACACACCCCTAATACACACACATACCCCAACATTCTCAGATACCATCCTGTGTAAAAGCCGTTAAGAGAGAAATGAATGTCATTTGTTATTGTGGCTTTTGGTATCTATTACAAGTCTAGGATCTGCTTCAAAAAGTATAACTTATATTAAGTGGTGCTGTGGATCTTTTTTGGAAAAGCCTCAAGTAAGTCTTAGATCATTGAAGGCTTGTGTGTTTAACCCTGGCAGAATGCGTGAGAGAATAGCATCCTAAAACTAGCTTGACCCTCCTCCACACAACTTACCACCCCTCTGTGTACTCTTAAACATTCTCTCTATTAACTGTACACAGATACCCAGTGGATAAGATGCACCAAGTACCATTTAAAATCCATTATCATAAACATGAGAATTGCTTTGTAGTGCTAAATGCTTATTAACAAGGAAAGGTGAACTTCTTGCTGAGGGAACAAGCACAAGCTAAGATAAGCAAATATGATGAGCTCTTAGTAAGAAGATTGTTGACTCTACATTCTAGTAGCCTAGCTCATGTTTGAAGACATTTCTTTTACGCGATTATATTTTCAATGGTTTTCAAACCATATTGGAAGAAATTGGTTTACTTATCACCACCTTTTAAAGAGGCTGGGTAGCTACATTAATTTAACTTCTTTTGGTTTTATTTCTTTTAGTGTTCTGGTGTAACAAGTTCATGTTGACAATGATTCATGTCAGCAGAATAAAACATCCAAATCAAGTTGATTTTGTCTTCTGAAAAATAAGTTAATTCCATGAAAACAAACTATATTTCTAGAGAGTCTATCCCATTCTATATTGTCAATTAGTTGAATATGATAATTCTTAAAAGTTCTATATTATAGTATTATAAAATGTCTTAACCATACTACTCCAGATGTTAATTGTGGACTGGTTAATGTAAGACTTCAACCTTGGAGTCTTAAATACAAAAAGACCACTAGGACTTTATAAACCTGCTTTCCTCAGTGAAACTGTCAAGCTCATCTAATAGGTAATAGTACAATACAGTGTGAAAAACTTCCTATTAAACAGTGGGGCTTCAAAAGTCGATTTCACTGTTAACATACGTATACCATCTCCAGTTTCATTTTTCTTAGATAAAATTGCAACCATGATAAGTACTGAATCACATATTCCTCTATCATTAACACAGAAGGAAGTTTAAATAAGGTACACACAGTCCTTAATATGTATGTGTTCAACAGAACCTGGTGCTTTCATGTGGCTTTGGCTTCATCAAGAGCAATGCTCAGACCTTCTTCTGAAAAAGGAAACACTCTCACTATGCAGTTAATCTTTTCTGTCTTTATTGGCTAGGAGTTATAACAATATGTTTCTCCAGGTTTCAGTACACTGGGCTAACTCTTCATAGGTAAGAGGTATTTATGTATTGATAAAACTTTCACAAAATAAGGTAGATGAAAATTAATAACACTCAGATATCATTATTCAATCTGATCATCAACTACTCAGCATACAACAAATTCCAACTCTAGGTCTGTAAGTATTTAAAGTAAAATGACATAGTATATAACTATCTTATTTATAATATTGATTTTAAGGAAAATACGTAAAGATTGTTCCAGTTGGATTTTTAAGCAATTGAAGTAAAATTTAAGTAATTTTGAAATAAAATTCATAGAGACATAGGCTAATTAGGAGCATCCAGAAACTTGTGTTTATCTAATATTTTCTAGGATGTGCAAATATAAGATTAAAATGTGTATTTATTTTCTTTCCTGGAAGATATTTAACATGTAAAAGCTTAAACCCCTGCTTGTTTACACCAGGTTGTCAGCTTAAAAATCTTATGCAAAGTGATCTTAATATCTTACTAACATGTAGTGATTTGAATGATGCTGACTAATTTGATCATCAAAATAGACATCCCCCTAAATGTTTTATTTTCTCAACTTTCTCCAGGGTCCTCCTTTCTGCATGTTGGTTTTCCTTTGGTCTAGTTAACTATAATTTATGAATGTATTAAGCTCTGTTTCAGTTACTGTAATAGATGCAACATATTAAAATGCAAGAATGATACTATGAAAAGAATCTCGGGGCTCCTGAGAGAAGCAATTTCAATTCCTTTCCGAAATTCCAGAATACCCACAGTCATGTGTCTGTAGAGTCTCATGAGAAGAACTAGAATTGTCTTTGCCTACATGTGCTTTCCAATATTAGACTGATCCTCTGTTTTTCAATCCATTGCTGTCCCCATACAGTAGTGTTTATGGGAATGACTTCCATGAAAAGGGGAGTTTCTAGAAGGTCCTTTTTTCTTGTTCATGTGTCATCAGCAAATAGACTTCCACCTCATTTTCAGTTGAGTTGCTTTTCTATCTGCAAAGACCCCAATGATGAATGCAGTCCTGAGGACCAGCTTGGATAGCTTCCTCTCCTTTATCTTGTCTGTAGCTCTATTGAGGACCGTTAAGTACCCTTGACGCTCTCCTTTTATTCTCTCCTTTCCCATCTCTACCATTTCTAAAGCAGAGTTACACAGTAAACATAGAACATTTGATCTCCTAACATTCTCAGATTATTCTTAAAATATCTGCTTCCTGTTTACTGTGCTTTATGAAGTTAAAAAAGATGTAATTGAAATATGACTCATGCTAAAAATAGCTGACAGATTTGAATGGACATCTTTGAAAAATTTCCAAAGATGATATATTGAAAAGTCTTAAACATAATTTCCTATTAGGAAAGTGCTGACCAAAGCTAGAATGAAATATCACCTGATACCAGCTAGGACATCCACTATTAAGAGACTATAAATGTTGATGAGAAAGTTGAGAAAGGGGCTTCCTTGTGCACATACATTAGTGGCAGGAATGTAAATTTGTATAGACATTTTTGAAAATAATATGAAAATTTTTAATGTACTAAAAATTAAACTATCATTTAACCTAGCGCTCTCTCTCTCTCTGTGTGTGTATGTGTCCGCCCCTCTCTCTCTCTCTCTCTCTCTCTCTCTCTCTCTCTCTCTCTCTCTCTCTCCTCTCTCTCTCTGTATATATACATATATGTGTAAATATTTCATTATATAATATATATATATATATAAATATATTCCAAAAAATAGTCAGAATCTCTCAGAATACCCTAATTCTCATGTTCATTATGCATAATTCACAAGATATAATATATAACCACAAATAAATCAAGTAAATGGAAACTGTTGCATTTATGATATTTTAAAACTATTGCTTGTATTTTAGTATCTTTTTTGTTTTTTTTTGTTTCGTTTTGTTTTTGTAAGACTTAATTTTAATATGCATCCCAGGCTAAACTTGAAGTTGCTAGCACATGCTGTCATTGAACTTCTAATCTTCTTGCCTCTGCCTCTAGAGTGTGGGGTTTACAGGTGTGTGCCCCCACACCAAAATGGCTCTTTTAAGTGCTCCACCACACACACACACACACACACACACACACAGACTTGCACGTACACATACAGACATACAGACACACACACACACACACATTCACAAACCACTGTAAGAAGATGGATATTTTAATACAAAATATATTGTACATAATAGGTATATTTATTAAAAATGGATGCTTCAAATTTTAGAGCACCTCGTTTTCCTCCAACTTATTACTATAACAACTCAAATCATTAAATTACATCATTAAGTCTTTAGACTGAACCATTTGCCTTTAACATCATCTTGATGTATTAAGACTGATAGAAGTTGGAGAAAATGTTTCTAAAGCAGATGGGCAATAATTTAAAGTTCTTTTGCAGACATTTTATAAATTTTTCTTCAAAGAAGTTAGAAGCTTCGTGTGGTAGAGAGCAACTTTTATTTCTTCTATATGGTGGTTTCCTTAAAAGGAGGAAGAGAATACAGATTGTGTTGAAACAGGAGAAAGAAGGAAAGAAAGACATTCAAAAGCAAAGAGAGATGGCCATGCTTTAATGAACTAAGGGGAGAAAAGAAAAATTTATTATGGTTGACCAAGTAAGAGCTATCTTGGGGGCTTTATAATTGCTATTATTCCAGTTACCATAGTAATCATGGAGACACAGAAATAAGCCAGGGAAGGATGCAAAATAGAGCAGGATGAAATTGGGAGTTGGGGTTGCGGGATGAGAAGGAAGAAGTTGGCTAAAAATTCCAAACCTCCTAAGCAGAAGGGAATGTCAGTACTTACCTGGTGGACAGCTCCCCTGGCTCTTCTCTGTGACTTCCATACCAGACCTTCTGTTCTAGCTCATTCTATTACATAGAAACATCCTTGTTTACAGTTGCTTATTCATTTAAATCAAGCCACTACTGTTTTTAAATGATTGTCTCGTGTATTCAAAACTGCCATATCACTTCATATATTTTTGTAATTGGAATGATAGCTTTTCTCCATAGTTTGAATATTGAAAAGTTCAGCTATTTTGGTGTATTCTTTGTTTTTTTAAATTAATCTGCGTTAATTGAAGTAAACTGAAAATGAGAAAAATTATATAGAGCTTAGAATCCTAATATCATAGAGATGAGATTGTTAATAATTTTAGTGTGTGTTTTCCCAGTTTCTCCGAAGGTTATACTGTCACTCTTCTGTGTATAGCTTGTTTCTAAATGTATGTGTACAGCTGTCCTCCAAGGACTCAGCTACAAGTTTGAGGTAAACATGGATTATATTATGAGGTCAGCCTCAGTGAGAGCCAATCCAAGAAAGAAGTGTATGTGTAATCCAGTACGGTTTGAATTTGAATGTTTTAAACTGGCGTTAGGCTTTGTGGACATATTTTAATAGTTGTATAAGTTAGGTACCCTTATATTTAGCTATTTAGACCACCCACATATTTACTACTGTCAAAATTAAAACATCTATCCCAGGGAATATGCCTTTTACTAGATTTGAAATCATTTCTTGAGCTGGAGAGATGGCTCAGCGATTAAGAGAATTGACTGCTCTTCTAGAGGTCCTGAGTTGAATTCCCAGGAACAAAATGGTGGTTCACAACCATCTGTAATGGAATTTGATACCCTCATCTGGTGTATCTGAAAACAGCAACAGTATACTCATATAAATAAAATAAATGAATACTTAAAAAAGAAATCATTTCTTTGACTACAATAAGGAAATATACGTATTTAAGATACTTTATGATGGCTATACCTAAATTTATTTTAAGGTGGCTATATAAATTTTCACTGTTATAATTATTTTTAAAACTTTCTCCAGTTTTCATATATCCCTCAAGTTTATAAATATACAAATAAGAGACCATTTATTTTATTCTCATAGAATTAAAACTTGGTTAGATTTTAGCTTAATGTGACCCTCTTAACTATATTGATGTATCTAAATGTAAGAATATGTAATATTGAAAAAGCCCCCAAAATTCAACTTTAGCACATTAGAGAAGATATTTATAATATCCATGCAGTAATTCATAATTATAAACATAATTATAAATTGATAATTTCATAAACACACACACAGGGATGGTGTGGGATTCTACCATGTTCTCCATGTTTTATACACTTTTTCATATGTCACCTTAATTAGTCTTTACAATAGTTATCATCAGGGAACTATGCTGTACACATTTAAAACATACCCAGAAAGGAATATAACTCCTGGATAGCAGAGCTAAAATTTGAATGTAATTACTTTATATCTAGAAACTGTCTTAATTTCCTGAAGAGCTACAGCATTCTTTCAGATGGCAAGTTCTATTCTACAAGAACATATAAACTAGAAGTAAATTTCCCATCTTTCAGGGAATACGTGTGAATTAGAATTCAAGGCACACTCTCCAGAAGACTGAGTCCGACTGTATAAGTAGCTAAAGCTATTTTTTTAGAGGAGTTTGATTCAACACATCATTTTTCATAGTGCTCATGCTCTCATTTTTTACATGAGGTTACTAAATCATGTAGACAAGAAGTGCCCTACTCAAGGTCACTCAGTGAGCAAAGTCATAACTACAACCGGGTCTCCCTATTTCTAACTCAATGTTATTCTTTCTATGTCGTGACTACTATGTGCTTGAAGTTCTAGCCCTCAAGGTCAGGTAACAGGAAAAAGTGACACATTTCATCACGAAGAAGTAGGAGAAATAGCACCTAGCACCCTTCAGGCTGTTACAGGGTTATGTGAGATATCACAATTAAAACATTTAGCACATTGCTAGATATGTAATAAATAGCCAATGCATTTTTCTTCTATTTTATTAAAATCACTCTGTTTACTGCTGGAAAATGTGCAGATTAACAACAAAACATTTCAGTTAAGTGCACTTATATTTATGTCTGTAAAAACAGACATTTCTGAATTTACCATTACATTATTAAAGCATTTTAATGCTGCAGTACAGGGAAGAAGTTTTGAAAATCACATCTCCAAAATCCTAGATTATACCTGACCTAGAAAGAGAGAGAGACAAATGAGCTAAAAGCTGAAACAGGTGCTGGGAGTGTCACAAACACGCTGCTTGGGCTGTGTCTCCTGGGACAAGAACACATGCTGGTTCAAGGTCTTTTAAACATTTGGTGATTCATGTTAGATTTCTTCAGAAAGCCCAAAAGATTAAATAAATAAGGATAGTAGATGATTACTGTCATTAAAATATGCTTCCAGAGAAGGAATTCTGAGCGAGAATTCAGGACCCTGAGAAAGCTGCTATTTCATGGAGCCTTAGGCTATTTCTGACTCAGGGATTTTTAGGTAATGTCTTGAAGTCCTGTAAGTAAAATTACTTGATTCTTTCTGAACTAAATTACTCCTAGTCTCCTATGAACTACTTATGGCAACCAATATTTTCAGCTCGCACCTCAATTATTCTATCAGGTTGTAATTTTTATTTCCTTTAAGCTATAATTTGTTTTGTTGTGTTAAATAGTAACTAAAGAGGCAGTAAAATGAGATGTTCATTTTTCATAAAAGTCAGTCAATAAGTATTTATAAAAAATGAGTGAGTGGTAATAAATAGGTATAATAATAGATACACAGTGGAAAAGTGGAAAATAATATACATAATATTATCATCACCATCTTCACGAGTTTACCTTTGATATCCTATTGTATGATTATATTTTCTAGAAATCATGTTGTCTAAAGTACAGACTAAGCCCTTCCCCAAACCTGTTATGGTGGAAATTTTATGTGGCAACCCGACTGGACTGTGAATTATCCAACTATTTAGTCAAATCCTACATTTTATGTATCTACCAGTTGCTTCTGGATGAGAACAAAATTTGAGTTGGTAAACTGTATAAATAATACAGTTTACTTTCCCTAATGTTGGACCTCACAGGAACAGAGAGGTATTATTTTTTGGCTGACTGCTTTTACTGTTAGTCTTTTCTGGCCTTTATATTTGGAGTGAAGCATTATCTCTACTAGGCTTTAAGCCCACATGTGGTCAGATTGAAATTATTATCATAGTCGCTCCTGATTCTGAAGCTTTCACTATGTATTGTATGTGCTCATACATAAACACACACAGAGCAAGATTGCTGAATAGATAGATGTAGATGGAACTTTGCTTGTGACAGGCATATGGCATGAGATATCTGGACACTGCATCATCAGTAATTTATTCTTACGTGTAGAAAAGCTAATAGATCATAAATACAAAACAATCTCCATACCATATGGAAATTGTTGCAATGAAGATTATTATCTCTTAACAACACCAATGTTTTTACTTTATTATACATCACAGATTAGCCACAAATCTTGGTATAGTAAGATGTAGCTCAATCAAAGCTATGTTATAGACATTTCATGTATAATAATGTTCTTGTCAGACTTGCAAACACGTTGTGCATTGTAATGTTGAATATAAAATGATACTTTTTCTGATAAAAATTGAAATGATTAAAACAAAGAATAAACATATTTAAAACAATGACTTCTGGAAACTATAAAAAACAAAATATTTTTAAAAAATATCAACATGCTTTTACATGTAATAATTAATTTAAATGTTGTTCTGAGTATACTTCCATTGCATTACTTTTATAACAGCTTTGCCCAAGATTCTGAGGTGGTTTAAATCATCTCAATTAATAAGCAACAACATAAGACCTAGTCAAAATCTCTAAAATGTTAGTCTGTTTCATTGTCACTGACATAACACCTTGGATATAAAAATATTAAAGACTTACATCTGAAATAATCAGTAATATAATCCTGGCTAGTGATGTCACTTTCATGAGTTCTCAAACAATATGACAGTCATTAAATGTGCCAGTTGACTTACTAGTTAAGGGTAGAGAACCACATACTTTTTCTTGTGGAGCTATTTTTTAAATTGATTGATTGATTGATTGATTACATCTCAAATGCTGTCCCCCTCTGATCCATCCTCACAGAGTTCCTTCCCCATCCTTCTCTCCTTCACCTATGAGAGAGTGGGTCCCTCCTCATGGGGCCTCCCATCCTGGTGCATCAATTCTCTATAGGATTAGGTGAATCTCCCACTGAGCCAGGACAAGGAAACCCTCTGATAAAAATGTTCCAGAGGCCTGGGTCCAGCCCTTGTTTCTCTTTGGTTGTTGGCTAAGTTTCTGAGAGCTCCCAGTGGTCTAGAGTTGTTGATCTTCCTGTGGTGGTTCCTATCCCCTTCAGGTCCTTCAGTCTTTCCTCCAACTCTTCCATGAGAGTCCCTGATCTCCATCCAAAGTTTGGCTGTGGGAATCTGCATCTATTTCAGTCAGTTGCTGGGTCGAGCCTCTCAAAGGACAGTTATGCTAGGCGCCTGTCTGTGAACCTAACTGAGTATCATTAATAGTGTCGGAGACTGGTGCTTGCCAGTGAGATGGGTCTTAGGTTAGGATGGTTTTTGGTTGACCATTCCTTCAATCTCTGCTTTATGTTTGCCTCTGCATTTCTTTTAGACAAATTTTAGATTAAGTTTTGTGGCTGTATTGGTGTCCCTGTTGCTCTACTGGGTGTCTTGCCTGGCTACAGGAGGTGGCCTCTTTAGGTTCCATGTCCCTACTGTTAGTCAACTTTACCAAGATCACCTGCATTGATTGACTCCTGTGAGCATACCCCACCCCAGGTCTGTGGAACTTCCTAGAGATTTCCTACATGCCCACCCCTACAACCCCCACAGCTACGTATTTTCATTCCTTCTCCTGGCTTTGTGGGCCTCTCTCCTGTCTCTTTCCACAGGGGTCCATATCTTTATTATTATTTTTTAAATATTCTCCACTTGGAGGAATGTAAATTCACTTATCCAATAGTTCATTTCTAGTTGACCCTTGGCCATTTCTTCTATGTTCAGAATTTATAATAAGCATCTTAGAATAATCAATCAATCACAATAATATATAGTCCTTGTCTTAGGCACCTGTTAGTTTGTAGTAAAAAGTGTACATGAAAGGGGGGGTGCAGGAGTAGAGTTGGTATGTAATCACCATTTATGAACTTGTTTTCCAAAATCTTGAAATAAATTAATCTATACCTTATTTAGAATATGTACCTTCAGGAAGATATTAACTTCCCTCTTTGATATTATTACTTCTTCATACTTGCAACCAATATTAAATGAAGCCTGTAAATAGATCATAGTCTAAGTTTGCTTTTATATTCTGTTAGGATGGGTATCTCTTCTGTCAACATGAAACAAATGGGGATAAAAGAATCACTGGTAGCTTTAGGTGAAGTTATGGAAAGCCTTTTGAAAGTGATTGAACTTTATCTGGCCTTTCTAAGTCATTGCATTATATCACTCAGGAAAACAATTTGAAGTGGGTTTCAAATCTATTATCAATCACTATGTCCCCACACCTTTGCTTTTTTTTCTTTCTTTTTCCACGTGTGCTGGAGAAATGTCAAAAGTGTAACAGAAAATAGTGGCATGACTAGAAGGTATGCCCCTTTATTAGATGAGGGTGTGGAGAAAAGAGGAAGAAACAAGAGGGAAGCTTTAGATTATACTCTATCATGCTGACTGTACCAAGAGCAGATACTCTGGGTGAGTCTGAAGCCTGAGTGTGCTTCTGGGTAGGTCATCAGGTAGATAGCAAGACTGATATTAAGAATGATGTGAATGGAGCATTAACTGTATGCCCTTGAGGGAACTCTTTCACCCTGGAGTTTCAGGCTCCTCATCTGCTTAACGGAGAGAAGCAGGTTTATTTGCTTCATTACATCAACCAAATAAAACAACCAGTATGTAATATCTGTCATCAATATTCACTAGATAAATTAATATTGTTTTCTTTCTCTCAGTCCCTCAGACGAAATTCCTTCCTGTTTACTTTTATTTGTATTTGCATAGTATTGAAATCATCCAGAAAAAAATCCTTTCTTTTGTTACCCATAACACTCAGTGTCAGGGAAGAAGAGAGCTCATCCTGTGAACGTGATCAAATATTATCTCTATCAGACCTACATTCCCTGAGGAATTATCTCTATCAGACCTGCATTCCCGAGCACTTTTACTTAGCCTATCAGCAATATGTTCTGTTTTTAATTCCGCTTTGATTAGTTGTGGTTCTGCATCTCTTCTTCTGTCCCTTCATCTCAGACTCTAGGAGAAGATGCTTCCAGCCTTCAGAGTAACTACCATGTGCACACAGACATGTGCTATTATACCTCTTGCTGTCAGAGCTATTGTTGCCCAAAGGTATCCAAGTAGATAACCTATTTCCTAAAATATGATGCTTCGAATTTTGTTTAAAATACAAGTGAACCTTACTTTCTTTACTTTGAAGGTCACAATGCTACCCCAAATAAATAATCCTAGGGATTCTGCAGGCTGTCTAATTCTCAAATAAACCTTTCTTGAGTTCTATAAAACGAAAACATTTTCTCTCTGTGTTTGAGCCTTGTTCATCACTCTTTACCGGAGCTATTTCCCCAGCAAATTGCTATGGTTGGTCTCTCAAGCTTGTGGGAAGAAAAAGATTTTATAATGAAAGTGCTGACATGTTCTTATCTACAGCAGTGTGAGGAGACAGGCTATGAGCTTGCTGATGGCGGAAACCAGATGCCTGTTTTGGCTGAAGTGGGTACAGACATCCTCCAAAGCTTGGAGGTTTGAATTTTTGTCTCAAAAATATTTTGAGGGAAGAAAATAGCTGTACGAAACTAGGAAACAAGGGCTATGCAAACTGTCTGTGTCAATAATGTAGTACATTGAATTTCTGGAAGGATCTTGAGTAAAGATGGTAACAATGTTTAGTGGGCTACAAATGAGCATCCTGTATTTGCTTGATGCCTTACACTTGTGTCTTTGTCATGACTTTTTTTTTTGACTTACTAAAAAGACACCTCAATCTTTACCTTATTCATATTATAAAATAATGTCTACCACTATTACATAGATATTATTTTGAAACATTTATCTTATGGTCCTCAAGAGCAACTCAGTGGATTTGACATAAGGAATCTGAAGAAAACTGAAAAAAATCTCTTTATTAAGATGTTTGACCATCAGTTTATTTTCATTTAATATTTAGATTATCAAAAGATAATAAGGAGGGGCTCTATCACATATACTTAAATGCATTTTTTACATTTTTTTACATTTTTATGTAATTTAAGTTTCTAACATGTATTAATGATACACAATATTAGGTTTCATTGTGACAGTTTCATATATATATTCTATTAACCTAGGGCAAAGTCACAAAGTGTGTAGTTGTAGCTCTGATTACCATCAGTCCTAGGTTCTGACTCTAAGCTGATACAAAGTCTCCTTACCTTGTTTGTCAAACACTAAGCATTACTTAAAGGTTAACAATTCCTACCAAGTTCTATGCTGAGATATTTCTGGGATATTGCCAAGGGCAGAGGGACGACCTTTGCTTGTGGCTTATCCCATAACACTCATTTGGTAATCAGAGAAGTGAGCATGATCTCCCTGGATCTGAAAGGGTAGAGAATGCAGGACACAGGACCCTCAGAGAACTCTCAAAAAGGAAAAACCCCTACTATGAACAGGTGTGATAACACATTTGTTCTAAGTAAAATTGTGCCTGTGTAAAAGCATTAATTCAGGTTATGGATCCATTTTTTTCCTTCTGTTTCTAACACTTGTCATGATAATACAATGTCTGTTGTGTACCTTGAATAAGCAGAAGTGAGAATATATTGTTAATGTAGTCAAAGGCATAGCTGCCACTAGTGTGTGTGTGTGTGTGTGTGTGTGTGTGTGTGTGTAGGCCAGCTATTGATGCCAGGTATCATCCTGTATTGCTTTCCAATATATTGATTGAAGCTCAGTGATTTGATGGACTGGCTGGCCATTGAGGTTCAGAGATCCTCCTGGCTCTACCTCCCAAGCACTTAGATTCAAGATATGTGCCCAGCTCTTTTCATCTGAAATCAGGACTTTATGCTTGCATATTTAGAACTGTACCGACTGAGTGTTTATCTCTCTAGCTGTTCTCAACTATAGGACAACTCACTTCAGGAATCTAAAACCTTTATGGCAACTTCCTGTTCTACTCAGACCAATTTTGTGTCTTTCTTCTCCACTATCAATCATTTATATTTGCATAGTCAATCCAAGAGACTCAACAAGAATCTGTTTGTGCCCAAATCCCTCTTCTTTCACCTATAGACATTTGTTGAACCAATATATCTTTATATGAAAATCTGTAACTATTTTTAAAAGTGACTCAACCTGTAGATATCCTGGGGGTATTGGAGGCAGCTTAAAATCACACAAATCTTTTCTAGGCAAAATCAGCATTTTACTAACAACCAATGTGTAGCTGGTTTTAGCTTGGTTTTATATGCTGCTAGATCCGAATGCATTTTTTTAGCCCATCCCTATATATCCAGTATAAAATTTTCTAAATTTTATGACCAAACCAAACCAAAACCACAGCCATGAAATGTGTGATTATTTTTAATTTATCATATCACAATGTTCTCTAATTTTGGATAAATATCTGACATTGGTGTATGTTTTGTTTTAAAGGTCTTTAAAGAAAACATATGCCTGAAAAAAGCTAAAATTTAATTTACAATTGCTGGGCTAAATTGTCTTTTTTTCATTTAATTCATGATGTTATATTTAACCCTTTCCTCTGAATCAGCTAAGAAAAAAAAACAAATTAAGTTCTATACTGATGGGACTGAATATTTAGAAAATTAAGAGATACTAGACTTGAATCACCTTGCAACAATCCAGCTTTCGTTGGTTTTTTACTTTCTAAGTAGTTAAAAATCCATGTTATTTTTTTCATGTCTGGAAGCAAATTAGCCATAATTTGGTACCGACTTGAGGATCTGATATTATGCTTGTAGGTGATAGCAGTATTTTTTAAAATCCTTGGTTCACATTACAGAGTAAACTCTATTTAATCCAACCATTAAATTGTGATATTTGCTGTAGAGGTATTTTAATATACCATTCATGCAATATCACTGAGATGGTTGGCTAAGTGCCCTTGCTTACTATCTATTAATTGACTTTGACATAATGGCAGTATGACATCCCTTTATTGCCTACTGTCCGGTTAGACAGAACCCAAAGCTTTGTATAACTTCATCTGGCTTTTAAACATCTACCACCACATACTGTTATTTAATTGTTAAATATACCTGTCTCGAAAAACCAAAAAAATAAAAAATAAAAATAAAATAAAATAAAATAAAATAAAATAAAATGCCACTTACTAAAAAGAACTTTACTAGTATGTTTAGCAAATAAATATTTATCCCTTTCTGTATTTGTCCTATGCCTAGTAATGGTAAGGACTTTTTTCAAGAGGGAGACCAAAGAATGCTGTTACTATCCATCTTATCCTTGAGCAATCAGTTTGTGTCATTTTCCTCCAGAAGGCTTTCCTGGTTACCAGATCCTCTCCACTCCCATGGTGTCATTGGATTCTTTCTTTGAAATTATCCTAAATTATCACAAAAGCTTAAGAAAGAAGAGTCTGGGACATCCTTGGCACAATATGTATGTACTTAACCTGTTGACTTAAACATCCTACCTACTCAATTGTCTACACTTATACCATGATAGGTTTATGTATTTTACTTTAAATTAAACTGTCATTTCAAAGAAGAACCTATCCTGCTTTTTCTTTTATTTTTGAGATTATAATATTTTATCATTTATTTCTTACATTTCATATTTCTCCAAACCCTCTCAAATCCCTCCCTGACCTTCATGATAATGCCCATGATATTTCAGTTTTAGACATTTTGAAGATATCATCACCTGCATTTAATTTCTTTTGGATTCCACTTTATGACATTAACAATAACCACAAGGTACTTAACTACAAATGAATTTTCAGTTTTGAACTGAGGTCTGGACGTCAGTTGGTACTTAGTGAGGGGATGAATGGACAAATGGATGGCTCTAAGTGTAGTGTTCACAATCACACATATGTAATGAGAAGGTTCAAAAACATTAAAACAGTTCATAGATTTTCAAAAATGGCAAGGAATTCACTTTGGTTTTGCTGCTTGTAAACTGATATCAGCTTTTATCTCTGTGACAACCAAGGAATCTAGATATTATTTAGTGTTGTTATTAGAATGGAATGATTTGCAGGTGGCCTCTTAGGACTTTGCCCTTCCCTTTCTAAGATGAAGTCTAGGTCTAGCCATCCCACAGGACCCTGGTACCTTTGTGATACTGCCTCTTGGGTTTGTTTCAGGTGTGTAGTCACAAAATGATGCCAAGTATTAAGTATCACAATCTTCTCTATTTCAAATAGACTCACTTACTCCTATGAAAGGGCTTCTGAATTTAAGTACAGGTCAAAGTCATTTATTTTCCATTTCTTCACTAAAATGCTTTGAATGCTTTATCCCTTAAGGAAATTGTTCTGGCCGAGTAGGCAGAGCTGTTGAAGACTGTTGCTAAGAGCAGCTAGCTGAAAGGTTCTTAAATTAACTTACAAGTCACCTCACATCTTTTCTAGAAATGAGCGTGTGCACATATGTGTGTTCACCTATCTACTTTAGGAAATAGCATTCATATAAAAAGAATAAGCCAGCCATTACTTATAGACTAAGGTTAAGCATGGCTTCAATCTAGAAGGCACAAGTCGAGAGAAATGAGAAAGCAAAAGTAAGAAAATAGCTATATTAGTTGCATACGAAAAATTCTGACCAATAGCAGTTGAACCATTAAAATATTAAAATGCTTGGACATTTTAGAAGTTATTCTTCCATGAGTTTAGACTACATGGACAAATCTCTAGGTTGTATGTTCCATGAAGTGTAGGCTTTTTTCTTTATTCCTGTATCCCTCAACCCCTAACATTCAATGTGCTAGCTGGCACATAATACATACTGATGGTCCTTTGCTGTATATATGACAAGATAGCTGTATAGACATTTGTCCCACTTTGTGAATGAAAAATTGAAGGCCCATTCATTAGAAAAGCATAGAATTAACCCATGGATGCTTAGGAACTGATATTTGTGAAAACAGCTTATTAAAGAGCTAGAGAGACTTGTAAATTTGAGCGACAGATTGAAAACTGAAACCAACCGTTTATTGGTCATGAAGATGTGTGTGAAATATTTAAAATTCATAAAGATTAGTCCCCACATGTACATGAAATTGCTAATAGTTTATTAAAATGCAATTATAAGAATCACATTGATTTATAAATTAAGATAAACCAGAATTTAGTATGGTATTTACCAAAAATATTGGATGTTATTTTTATGTAAAGCATTTAAATACATGGTAGGGTGGTGTGCTATTCCAAGGATATACCTCACTATCTTTCCCCTTCAGATAAACACACATACATACACACACACTTACATTAGATGTATTTGTTTTACTATTATTTTAATTTTTGGAGAACAGGTAAAATTATAACTCAGAAGCTAATGTGGAATTTTCTATTTAAAAAATTTCTAATTTTAAATTTCTACAAATATTTTCAAAGATCAACACTTGGATGTTTTGCTTGTGTTAATCTCATCATATTTATATGCTAAAACTCCTTCACCTTAGCTCCTGAAAAAGCTCTGATTCACACCATGTCATTATGTGAAACTGAACTTTGCTTATTTGTGGGTGCATCATTTGCAGAAGTCAGTTTTCAAATCTGAGTGGTAGCATTTGCTTCTTTTACTTACTAGACCACTTCCTTCTACAGTACAGTTTGTCTGGATGAAATCCACTTTCCTCAGTATTTTTTGTGGCTTTGCTCAAATCTAAATGTGAATGGCAGCGCCTTATTGTCTTTTTGGAAAGCCTACACATTCATTTTTGCAAAGGAAGGTGACTCAGTAAATGTAGGCATAAGGCTGCTTCATTCATCTGACATAATAAAGCCATTGTGAGTTTTTATTAAGTACATTTTTTCTCAAGTGTGTTCAGCCCCCTAGAGCCATAGAGACAAAGGTACTGAAGAATGTTGAAGAAAATAGGTGAAGGAAATTCCAATGTCAGACATTCTAAGACTTTCATTCTGGAACCAGATCTACTGTGGGGACTCTGGAGACAACTTTCTTGGCCTCAGTCTTTCAGTAAAAAGAAAGCAAAAGTGAGAGCAGAGCTGTGTACACAGACTCAGAGTCACCGTGAGACATCTAATAGTCTGTATCGGCAGAAAGAAGTATCGCAGAGAGGCAAACCCCACGGTAGGTTATCAGGATGAAGATTCAGGACCAAAGCAGTGCTTAGTTATTTTGAATGAGAAGCTATTACTAACATTTTTCCTTCAAAATTGTTCTTATAAGTGAATATCATAATATTTGTGTTAAGGAAAATTAACTTGAGTTCTCAAAGATCAAATGGCATTCAAAGTCACCAGCGAATCAGGAGGTTTGTGATTTTAAACTCAGGCAGGCATGAACATGGAGAAAGAGAGAGTTCTATGTCTTAATGGATCTTCAAGGAAGCAAGAAAGTACTGTGGTAAGAGAAAGGTCATGGGAGCAAGAACCTGAGAATTTCAGAAAAGGTGTAAGCTAGCCAGGACTGAGAGTGGTTCCAAGAGGGAAATGAGGTGACCTTCCTGGCATAACTATGTCATGGTCTGTAGAATGTACCCAGCCATGTGCTGGTTTTGTCTGTGGGATTCAGCGCTATGGCCTGAGAGCTAGAATGAGAAGCAGGAGCTGGAGGCTCTCCAGAATCCAGGACTGATACATATGTCTTGGCAGTAGTCTAACTGGGAAACTAGTGTGCTGGCAGGTCCTTCAGTAGCTGACTACAGGCTTCAGGCTGAGTGCAGAGTCAGGGTGGTTGGAGGCTGGTTAGTAAGGCGCCTCTGCCTTCCTTTGCTCGAGTCATCTCCGATGTCTTCTGTAATAATTACAATTTCAAATAAAAGGAGGAGCCCTTTGTAATAAAGTAGAACAGTCATTCTGTTACCCCCAGTGAGGAGCTGTTCTGACCTCATAAATAAGTGCAAATAGTAACTGAGATAAATGATACAATGTGAAAGTAAATAATAATGCCAAAATGCTGTTATTTTGACCCCATGTTTTAATTGTGCCTGATTTGGAGAAATATTTTATCCTTTGATATTTTGGTTATCCATACATGGTCAGTTTTTATCCCCCACAGCCACCACACATACACAGAGTGTCTGTGTTTTCTAGCTTCAAAGTCTCATTTTATAAAAAGATATCTCAATATGTCTCAGTACAAAATTCTTTTTACATAACACCCATGGAGTTGGCATTTTTGTTGATTTCGTTTTTACTTTTGGAAATTTTCACTTTGCTCTTCTGAGAATGACTTCACTAGGTATTCTTTTTTGAGTTCATGTACTACCAATTTTCTTTAGTAATTACTTTCCCTTGACTCAGTAATGAATATAGTAAATATTGCTAGTTCATATCATAGGAATATATGGCATGTTACATGACACTGTTAACTGTAGAATAGTGCATACAACAAGCATTGGATAATGCTTCTAACTTTAAGGTCTCTAGCTACCTTGAGATCCCAAAGTAAAGGAAATAAGAAAGTGGCATTTACTTTACAAGTATTCTGGATTATAACTGTCCAAAATGCTTAACTCAGTATGTACATATAATACCCTAATGCTTTAGAGATTTATCTTGTTTTTTGATTTTTATATTTATATTTACCTACTATGATGGTGATGATGATGAAGATGACGACGATGTGCATATGAACTTATGATGTGTATGCATGGAGATATCATGGTATATCTGTCCACCTTTGTGGAGTTGGTTCTTTCCTTTAACTATGTGGATTATGAAGATTGAACATATGTCCTCAGGTTTGGAACAGCAAGTGTCTTTACCCTTTGAGCCATCCCATTAGCTCAACTATGTCCACATTACACATGACAAATAGAGTCATATAAATTAGATGGATATCTTCATATCATTTAACTTGGAAATGACATAGACTGTATTCAATACAAGCTGTATACAGATTCAAGTTGATACAGTTTCTCAAAACTGTCCCATTACTTCCACCATGGATACAAGAGGCTTGTTATCTCAGATTTTCGAAGCCATTTTATTACTTTCCCACTTACCCCAAAATAAAAGGCATGGAATAGAGATGTCTTTTTGTTGTGCATTTCACAGGAAAAAGAAGGCAGTGAACTGATTTGTAGACCGTAAGAAAGAGAGACAGTGAGCCAGGACATGGGGATGGATGTGGATGGAAAAACCCTTTTTTTGTTACTGTTGTTTTGTTATTCATTCATTCATTCATTCATTCATTCATTCACTTATTTTACTACCCATTCACTGACCCATCCTAGTCTCTGGTCCCTCCTTCCAGTTCCCTACCCCCATCCCCCACCCTTCTCTTCTGAGAAATTAGAACCTAGCTTAGGGCTGAATGTTGTGGAAATTCTTCTGAAGTGTTTGGCTCTGGAGAATCTCAACCACTAGTTAGTTTAAATCTGTGATTACACAATCAACTTTCAGATCTTTCTAAGGAAGGTCCTCTGTAAACACAATGCTCTTCAATTCCCCAAACAGCTCACTCTTTTATTGGGCAGATCTCATGAAGGGTTGTTGGTCAGGGCTTTCTTAAATCAAGAAAAACAATCAAATCATGTTTTACAGGTAATATGCACCTTGCAATTTCTTGACATTATTTCTAATTAACGCCTAGCTCCTTAAAACAAAACAAAACAAAAAAACTCTTTAAACTTCAAACATTTGGAGAAACTCATAGCCTACCCTCATATTTGCAATTTATAGTAACCAAATCCTTGTCTCTGAGTTTTTATTATATGGATGTGTCTGTTAGGCTACAAAGTATGTCTCTGAATTTTTTCTTTTTCCAATAAGTTCAGGATTTAGAGTGTTGCTCAGGACATCAGGGCTAGGGCATTCTGAATGCTAGGCAATCAACTCAGATAACAATGGGGCAAAACAGGGTTGGTTTCTGCAAATATAAGTGACCCCTTCATTAAAAAAATGTTATCCAAACTTCCTGGAAATCATAAGATATGGAAACAACAATATAGTGAAACTCATATTGTCATACACACACATGCACACACACACGTAGATAGATAGACAGAGAGAGATAGATAGATAGATAGATAGATAGATAGATAGATAGATAGATGTGTGTGTGTGTGTGTGTGTGTGCGTGTGTATGGGTGTGTGTGTGTATACACATGGAGATAAAATTTTATTTTGTATTTTATGTTTGTATAACATACCTGAGACATTCTGTTTGGATTTAATAGTAATAAATTACGGCAGAAACAAAAACAATGTATTAAGTTGACTTTAAAAACATTAGCTATGTGATAATTTTAGTGAAAATTCACATCAAAAGTGACTCATGTTTATGTCATTAATATCAGATGTAGCAGAGTATTTAATTCTCTCAGATACATATTGAAATATACAATATAAAATAATATTTAAGCATGTAGCAGAGTCTAAACAGACATATAAGAGACTAGGCCCTAACTAAAGTACCATTAGACTTTATAGCCTACAGTAGATGGCTTTCACAAATAATAAACTAAAAATCTCAATTGTGTCATCTAAACAATAGGTTTGCATCCTGGATCTGAAATTAGTCCTATGTAGTCCTAACCAAATTGCTAAATCTTTCTGGTACTTGCTTCAGTCATCTGTAATTTCAATCTAAAATCTACTGTATTGACTATTTGCTTTTTGGAAAGCCTATATCCTTATTCTTAGGTAGAAATTTCTTTTAAAAGCCTCTCTATTTATTCTGATGCTTAAGCCTATATTAAAATATCATTATTAAATCCCATTTCTGCTTTATAAAAACACAGTCACTGTACTGTACGTGAATAAGGGACATATTATTTAAAGGTATCTTGACCCGTGCCAGCATTGCAGTCTGACTTTACAGCAGGTCAAATCAATTTTTGAACAAAAGGAGAGTATCAGGAGTCTGAGGATTTGGACCAGATGCATCTGTCTCATGATTTGGCTCCCTGCCTTTTTATTATAGCTGTATTATTATTTTTTAAATGAGTTACCAAAGAAGGCTTCATGCAAACACTATTATATATTTTTTGTAGCTAGGATCTCCTGACATATGTAGAGTAACTAAAAATTTCAAGTGAAATGTTTTTAATATTATATTAGTACATGTTTCTCTGATAATAGGAACTAAACAAAATACCTAATTGAAATGAATAATTGAATTTTCAAAGCAAATTAGTGGGAGAAATGGGTTGTACAAAAAGTAATTGTGTTTTTTCACAAGACATCACTACTAAACAGATCACTGTTGATGGTAGAAAACAAATACACTCCATATCTGTCAACCAGGCTAAAACTGTGTAGCCATAACATTAATCCGGATGCACCTGAGATAAACTTGAGATTATCATACAAATACTTTATAAAGAAAATCTATAAAAACATCTGGCGATAATATGCATTTTAAGCTAAAATGGTTTGCATTTGAATATCCTCTGTTCTTCAAAAATGTCTGTGGATAAATAAGCTCTGTAAGCCTTGGTTTTCTTGTGTGAATAACAGAGATAATAATAGTACCAACTCATGGAATTGTTGGGATAATTAAATAAGATAATAGACGTTAATGGCCTGAAACACTGCACGGCTAAGTGTATAAGCATTAGAGGTATTTGTATTTCAAATCCATATAATTGCACCTAAAAACCATACAAAAACAATTTTAATGTGTTTTTTCTAACAAAATCTGTTTTTCCAAAAGTAAATAATCATCGTCTGATTGTGTCTTATAAATCTGAATAATTATACCTGAATTTGATTAAATCTGGGTTCACCTTCCTCAAATTGCTTTGTATTTCAAGTGAGTCTATATTTAGCCAAGAGACAGGGATGCCAATAGGCCTAGGAATGAAGAAGCTTATTCTAAGCTGCTAGCTTGTCATGTCAGATTCTTTGTGACTGGAGTGCTCCAGGCAATCTAGCTGTAGTTACAGGATCATGGGAAACAGTACCCTGTTCTTTCCCTAGCTGCCTCTTAAGCTTCAAGTTACAAAACCTTAGTAAGTGATTATGTTTCCCACACTGAATCTTTCCTACTGTTGTTGAGGTGTTGTCTACCCAGGTACCGAAGCTAAAAATCTGAAGTTGCTCTAAATTTTATCCACAATATCTTCGTGCTTAGTTTATTTTAGTTTTGCTGATTCTATTTCCTTTGTGTGTGTGTGTGTGTGTGTGTGTGTGTGTGTGTGTGTTTACATGCACCAGTGCTCATGGATGGTCATGTGTGTGCAGATGTGGGTGTTCAACAGCTAGAGTATGGAAGTCAGAAAAACAAAAAACAAAAACAAACAAACAAGCAAACAAAAAAAACCCTCAGGCTTATGTTCTTGCCTCTACTGTGTTGGAGGCAGGCTATCTCTTTGGTTGCACATCTCTTAGTGCTCAAGGCTAGCTGTCTCATGAGCTTCAGGGAAGCTGTCTCCACCACTCGAAATGCTGAATAGCACTAGGTCTACAGGAATATGTAATCACACTCAGCTTTACAGGGTTCTAAGCACTGAAACTCAGGTCCAGCCCTTATACCAAACACAGCAAGCACTTTACTATCTGGGCCATCACTCTAGCCTTCTAATATTTTAAATCCTTCCTCTCTCACTATTTATATATGCACCATCCTACACCCAGGTGAGGCTCTTACTTGAACTAGATTTTTCTTTTGACTAAATTCTCTTTCTTCTATGTAGTAACTGAAGCTAGTCTTTTGTATTGTTACTTTACTTATTTATTTTCCACATCAGAGGCAGATGTTAGCATTTTGTCTAAGCTCCACCTCACAATTACCTGGCAACAGCCAGGTGTGCCTGACTCACTATAAAAGGGGCTGCTTGCCCCCATCTGCTCTCTTGCTCTTGCCTTCTTGCTCCTGCTCTGTTCTCTCATCCCTTCCCCCATCTCTCCCCATTTCCCTCCCCCTCTCTCCATGTGCTCATGGTCAGTCGGCTGGCCTTTACTTCTCTATATCCTTTCTCTTTCTCTGCCTTTCTCTGTTTCTACTACACACTCAACTCCTCTCCCCATGTCCTGAAAAAACTCTATTCTATACTATACCTTCAAGTGGCTGGTCCCTCAGGGGGAAGGGATGCCTCAGCATGGCCTTGTGGAGGCGCCCTTTTCTCCCTTACATAAACATATTCCTCCTCTCTTTATCTTTTTATAAGCAACAGCAGGGGCCATCATTTTTATTTGTTTGGTGCTGGCATGGGAATTTTTTTAAACTGAAAAATCTATAAAGATCAATTTGCTGTTTACCACATCACATGTAAAGGCTTTTAAAAAAAAAAATGTGCAGTCATTGGTATTGGATCCCAAAGCCATGGTAGTCCAGTCAGGAGTCTTGAGTAGACTACTCTGGCGAGCCTGGAGTCAAAAGAATTGGCCATACAAAGTATTTCAGCAAGTTTTCATGTTTGAGTTTCTTTTCAAGAAAAGTTTCTTTTCAAGCAAAGTCAAGACAATACTGTATGACTTGATTCTTTTAAGGATCAAATGAAATCATACAAATTTCCTTTTTGGTAGGTGATATGAAGTCTTAATTTTTCCTTCTTAATATTTCATCTGAACTTTTCAGTACCCCACACATACAAATAATGAAGTCAGGAAAGCACATTCATGGTTCTAAGTGACCAGATTTAGATCCTTCTTAGCTCTGTGATATTGGGAAAAATACTCAACTTCTGTATGGTTCAGTTTTACTCATATGTTTCTAGGGATCATGGGACATATTCAATGGAGTTGTAAGAAGATGAAGTGAGACAATCTATATAAGTGTTTAACAACATAAAAAAAATGCTCAGAAAGCTGGTTCAATAAGTAGAATGAGTGGCTTGGAGTCTATTGTTCTTCAGAGCACATAACCACAACAGTCTTATTTCCACAACTTCACAGTGACCAAACTATTTATTCCTGTCCATTTTCTACTCACTCAGTTTTGCTCACTGTGTTTAATGGGGAAATTGCTTGCTATAGGGAATTTTATGTTTATGAAAGAAAGAAGTAGAATATTTTTATCAGTGCTAGTATCATTTGAAAACTGATAATATTTTAGCCGTATTTATGGAAGAATGTTTGAATCAGGCAATTTATTCCATTTCCATGAAGAATACTTATTAAACTAAAACCTTCTTGAAGTAGTAGTACCTACAATATCAGTGGTTATATCTCCAATGCAATGACACATATTACTCAATATGTGAATATATATATCTTAACCTTTGAATAATTAGTACATATGTGTATTTTCTTTTTCTTTATTAAATTATGAGTTTATTGTAAGTACTGTCTACTATTTCTGTCAGTAAAACTATCAACATAGTCCATGTATAATAAATATAAAATATGTCATAGTTATAGTCCATCTTAATGATAATGACAATACATAATAACACAATTACAAAGCCATCTCATGAAATGACAAGTTCTTATTCTATGCTTTAAAAAACAATTATTTCTACATAATCACTAATTTTAGTAGCTTTATTCCTTTTAATGCTTTCAGTTGTCTGAAGATGCTTTCTTTTATATTTGAGGGTATAATTACATCATTTCCCCTTTTCCCTTCCTCCATCTAAACCTCCTTTTGCTCTCTTTAAATTTCATGGCCTATTTCTTTTGTTAAATATCATGTGTACATGAATATGAATATGAATATGAATGTGTACGTATATGATGTATATATGTATGTATGTATAGGCAAGTATGTTTCTAAGCATGACCTGTTCAGTCTGTATAATATTACTTTTATGTACATTTTTAGGGCTGACCATTTGGTATTACTAACTAGATAGTGTTCTCTTCCCTGGAGGAGACTATTTGTCCTATTCTCAGCATTCCTAAGTTACCTATAATTCTTTGTGTAGGGTTGAGGCCCCATGGGCTTTCCTTCATCTACTTTGGCTTGTCTATGGTTGTATTTCTTCTGATAATGTTTAGACAGTATTTTAATGATTTAATGTACATGCTACATCTAAATCTAATGGATATATGCTAGACACTTTCAAAAATGATGTCACTGAAACTAACAATGTAATATTTTTATGATCCAGTGGCACTTTGAGGAATTATTTGGCAAACATCAAACCACATAAGACATGGTATTAGAACATATAGTGATTGGAAGATAAAATATGGCTGTCCTACAGAGTCTGAACAATGAGGACACCAATGGGCATGCTAACACAGAAGGGGTAATTTTAACATGACTATAAAGTACTGTATGCAAATGAGTAATGTTGAAAGCAGAGAAGTTGTCTTCCCCAAGGAGAAGACTCTGATGGCCTGAGATCATACAATGTACACACACACACACACACACACACACACACACACACACACAGAGAGAGAGAGAGAGAGAGAGAGAAACAATTAAAGAGAAATAGTCCATGAGCTTGCAAAAGAACAAGGGGGTTCATGGGAGAGGGTGGAGTGAGGAAAGGAAAGTGGTGGAATGATGTAAGTATAGTAAATTTTCAAAAGTTAAAACATATACTTTAAAAAAAGCTCAAGGATCTAACCTGTTCTCAGCTGTGCGTCTTAGATATGTCAATTAAATTTTTCAAATTCAATTTCTATTCTGTCAAAGGGGTCTGGTAAGGACACTCTATAGAACAGAGCAGAGGGGAGTAATTTGGAGCTTTTGGAACCCATTAACTGTTGCACAAAGGTGGCTATTATGACCTTAATCAAAAAAACAGAGTCATCATTTTTCTTCCTTATAGACGGCTCTGTCTAATGATGTTCATTCATGGATATTGTTTTACTCAGAAGTACTGCAAAGACTAAGAGCAATGGAGTAAACAATTTAAACAGTTTCTACATGTCGATTCTTGATTAATTGCATAGAAGAGACAATTTGAATCATGCAAAATGTTCTTGGAAACCATTCATAATTTAACAATAGCTAAATCCATCTGCTCTCCTGGAGTTGTATTTGTAGCACCTCCAGATTGTATAACAAACCTACATTTGGTATTAGTGAATTCAGGATTAATACCTGATATATTCTTTTTATAAATGGAAATAGAAGATCCATTAAAGAAATCACAATCATATGAAATATCCACTTATATTTATTCATTTTCTTCTCAGCCAAGAGTTTGGGGAAAAAAGATTCAAAATGCATAGTTTATTCCTTGAAAAAGCTAAGTAAGCTGTCAAAATGTAGAATTTATATCATAAGCTATAGAAAGAAAGAATGAGGGTAGTATTGTCATTATGGCAGTACCTTTCTTTAACCAATCACAAAAAGATGCAAGCAAAACACTTGTCTCTGAATAAGAATACAGTATAAATTCACTGGGACTGAAGATACTTGTAGAATTTCTGTGTATCTACAATGTAGTTCCTTATAAGTAACTACAGCCAAATTAATCTCTCAACTTCCTCAGACTAGGAAATTGATCCACTCAAATGTTCACATGAACAATTTTACATGTCCTTAATCTTTTGTGTCTCATATCATAGTATTGCCATGGCTCTGTTTGTGGTAAAGCATGCCTTTCCTGATAAGGACATTTGTAGCAAGAGTTCAGGCAAACATATTTGTGACAAACTGAGGAGACTGTTGAGGTGAAGTGCCAGAGTCCTATCAGGCCTCACTAGGCCCCGTTTTTATCTTCTGAGTTACTTGATTAACTCTTCCTAACTCTGCATATAAATCATTCAGTTCTACTGAACACACTCAATAGTACTTGGATTCTGAGTGTCAGAAAAATGAATGCTAGGATCCATTCTTTAGCAGAAGCATTTTGTACTTCCTTGGTTCTCTGTGTCTTCATTTAATAGCATCACCACATCTCTATACAGGTGATGAAGGCAGAACAATAAGAACATGCATAGCAATGACTGGACCATCAGCCTTAAGACCCAGTCCAGGCTTCCATCTCTGCCTTTCTTTCCATTCTTTAATATTTGTCTGTTGCATATTGTGGTAAGCATGTAATGTTTATAAGTAATACACTCCAAAGATTAGAAGATGATAGTGTGTTTTTGCTAGCCATTTGGTCTATTTGAGGCCAGATGTGATATGGCAATCACATGGATTAATCATGGAGCCATAAACAAAAAGCCCATAGGGGCATAAAGAACATTTAGTACAAATTACTACATTACTATATTGGCAAAACAGTTGAGAAAAATGATCTGCTTAACCCTGGAACAATAAGTCAATGTTTTCCAAATGAATAGAAAAGAAACATTTCAGATAGAAAAAATCTGTATGAAAGAAGCTGAGCTTTGTGGCTGTTGTGGAGTCTGGGGAATACTGTCAGGATGAGAGCTGGATGATCAGAAAGAGGAGTGAGGAGAAAGAAAGCCTTAGATGTTACAAGGGTCAGCTTTTGTACTTCAGCAGCTTCATCCCATGGCCAGTGTAAGCCTATGGAATTATTTTAGAAGCATATAAGCTTATTTTGGGAACAATTTATTACCATTTTATTTTTATACAGTCTGTAGAGCATGAATGTTCTGTTGTGGAAAAAATATATATCAGCTGCAGCAGACCATTGTTAATTTTTTTTCAGGGAAATGAATGGATGGTAGTAAGTTTTAGGTGAAGCATAATTTTGGTAGCTTTCGGCTTTTATGCCATGACTTGATGTAGGAATCCTTTACCATTTTCTGATGAAGCATTATAGCAACATGATGATGTATTTTAATAAGTAGTGTAGGATCTGGCAAGATGCCACAGTGGTAAATGTGCCTTGTGACCCAAGCTCAATTCATAGAACCCCTGCATTTTCCTTATGGCAACAAAGCAAGGTGGTTTTCAATTGACATGTTGACAACACGGTTTTGTTTTGTTTTTAGTCTAAATTTAACATGAAGAAGTATATCTGATGCAAGTTATAAGAAATAAACTGGGGCTTGTTGTTGCTTGTTATTTTGCATTGAGAATCTATAATTACAGCAATAAAAGCCAATAGTTATACATCTTTCATTACTTAGAAGTTTATAATGGGCATATACACACATATTTTGTATAATACATACACATATATGTGTGTGTGCATGTATATATGCAAAATTTTCAAGAGATTTTAGTCATGACACATTATGAGTAATTATGAAAAAGTAAGATGTTTTGTATAATACACTAAATTAAAAGCTTGTTTAAAAGAGCAAGAAATAAGAAGGGAAATAAGGCTTGTTCTTTTTTAACATCTCAGTGAGTCTCCAGATCTGAGAATTTTATGTAAGCCCACATTCATGAATTCATCTGTGAACACCCACACATACTGTGTGCTGAACATGATGCTGTTTGGTGAAGCTAAAAGCAGGATCCTAGTCTGGTGGTGGAGGTGAACATGCAATATGTACCAGTATAGGTCTATAAAAAGATATGGATTGTGGAGAGTGGAAGCCAGCAAAGGAAGAGGAAAAAGAGCTATCCGTCAAGGTTAACTTTTTGAGTTCTGTATGAAAATAAAACTATGTGGAATTTATCTTTCTGGAATTGGATTATTTCATGTAGCCTGTTCAAGGAAAGTTAGGAATTGCCTTTGCTAATGTCAGTATATTGTGGTAGGGGAGAGAGTCATAAGAAATAAGCTAGAAAAAGACATAGGACTGATATGTTGTATGATTTTGTATCATGCCAAGAGGATTGAATTTCCAAACTTACACTTGTCTAAACTAAAGATTATCTTTAATGATAGCTACTCACCATGAATTTCTAAGTGCTGGAAAATTATACATATATTAATAGTATTTATATATTACATATATATGCATATATATATGTATATATACATATACGTATACATATACATATATATTAAATGTTATGAGCACTCAGTATACTTATCTGTATTTATTTAAAATAGAAGGGAAGGTTAAACTGAATTAAGGAAACAGAGAAGAATGTCATGTTTAATGTATACATTATTTGCTTTTAGCACCCGATAGTTGCTTGTATCTTTAATTAGAACTAGCTTTCTCGTGATTTGCCTTTATTTTACCATTGCAAAGCATTCAAATTACTTTTCATAGAAATTCATTTTTTCTTTGTACTCACATTTCACCAGTTTGTATTATGACTATTAACTGATAAGGGCATTAACAACAAAAACAGCTAACACGAAGACACATGGGTTTGGATGAAAATGAATAATAAATAAAGGAAACTGATAAGTAGGTGTTAATTGCTTTAATAAGTTATTTATTGTCTTAAGCATAAGATATGACAAGAGAAACAAAGTTCTCATGGTCATATCTAAAGCAGCAAGCACGTGGACCTCGTGTACCCTAGGACTGCATAGATGTGGCTCAACACAAAATTGTAAATATGAGGGATATAGGGACTTTTGTAACTAGATTACTGTTTTCTAGCATGAAATCTGCACATTAGGGTCCTGTTGAAAGGTCAAAAGATTAGTTGTGCCCTTAGATTATGTTAGACAGGAGCCCGACAGTATTGCACATTCAGACATTATGAGAATCAGTCTGATTCTCATAAAGTACAGTAACTTTGTAGTACAAAGTTACTGAATCCTGAGACCCATATGTTGGAACGTGAGAACTGACTGATAGAAGTTCTCTTTGACTTCTATATACACACCATTACATGGTCCCACCACCACCAATAAATAAAAGTAATGAACATTTAGAAATAAAAGTAACCGATGAGAAAGTAATGAACATTTAGAAATAAAAGTAACCGATGAGAAAATATACTTTGGGATTCGAAACAAATTACCAGATGGTACAGATCTACATTTTATGCCATCATCATAGTAATTCCAGTAAAGATGGAAAGTGTCAAATAAGCTGCAGTTGTATGTATAGTAATTCTCATATAGATGGAAAATATTAAATATGCTGCAATTGTCTGGTATGTTTCAGTTTCATTTCTTGTCACTGTATGAATGCAGTTGTTAAATCCAAGCACTTTTTGGTCAGTGAAACTGGAGTTGGAATGACTAAGTCTGCCTCTTACGTTATTTGGGGCAAATCATGTAAGTGCTCTAAGATATGATTCCCTTAATGGAAGTGATAGCATGTAGAACACACAATAAAGCTGTGTCAGGCCTAAATAAGATTAAGGTAGATAACCTGCTCCCTCCTTTGCTGATTCAGCAGCCAGTCAACACACAGCTGATATTAAATTGGATACAGGTAATAGCAGATGTCTTCAGTTTCTTTCTTATGCTCCACACTGTTTTCAATGAGGCAAAAAAGTTTCTAATTTCAAAATAAATATATTCATTTGTTGATTCTCAAGCAATAACTGTATATTTAGGTGGTACAGTATGTTTCACTTAATTGTATATTATAGGAACTAAAAACAACTTAGTTAATTCTCACATTATTTCATCAACTAACTCAATTCCTGTGCTGGGAACACAATCTATGACCTTAGCAATTTTAATGCAGGAATACATAATTGTTAACTATGGCCACTGTACACAGTAGCAGGTCACTAAACTTCATTCCTCAAGGTTAAACTTTGCGGTTTTTCTTTTTAGAATCAACTTCTCAATTTCTCCTCTCCCATTTCATCCCAGCCCCCGGCTATTAATTCTCTATTCTCTGTTTCTATGAGATCGACATTTTTCTATTCTACATACAGTTGAAATTGTGTACATTTTTCTTCCTGTAACTGACTTGTAGTCCTATCATTTGTTGGCCAAATTATACATTATGATGAATGGTGGACTTTCTGTATTTGTTAAGGCTGAATGGGATTTTATTATGCACATGTATTTCCTGGGATGGAAACCGGCTGCCTGCATATCTTGGCTATTGTTGCTAATGCTGGAATGAATGAGAGTGGAGAGATCTCTTCGACATACTTCAAATGCCATAAGGAGAAAAGAAAATCTTTCCAAATTTTCTCCTTCATTTTTGTTCTTTTGATACACTACATTTTCATATGCATTAAATTAGTAAAATATTTTGCTTTTTATTTTGTTTTTCATGACAGAACCTTTCTACATAGCTCAAGCTGGTTTACAATTTTTATCCTCTGCTGACACTCCAAAGACAGAGATTGCAGGTGTACTCCATGACACCTGGCTGAAATGTGTTTTTGAGTGTTTATCATTAACATGCTCTATACAAACTATAAAATTATTTGTCTTATCCTTCTTCATTCAGTGTATGACCTGTGTGAATGCATGTTTGTGTGTTTGCTCAGCCATTAATTTCTCCTTCTTTCCTACTGATCTAAGGGTTAGCATGGTAGTTAGTATCAAAACCAGTGTCCCTGGGTTTTCTGATGTATATCATCTTGGAACTGTAATAAAAATTTTATTTATGGTAGACTGTATCTGGAGAATTGTCAAGCCATTACTTTAATGACTGTAGTATAGGTAGGACAATGGGCAAAGTGGAATTAAGAACAAGAGAGATGATGTCAATGGTGCTCATCCTGAAACACTTAACTACTTAAGTACATGATTATTACAAAGCTATCTACCTGCTCATTCACGTGTTCATTTTTAATGCTAGTAAGTGAGTCATTTCCTCATTATTCTTGGCTCACTTGCTGTGAAAGCTAAATATTCTATTTCAGTTTGAAATATTGCTTCTGAACAAACACATTCATTGATAAAGTCAGTATATCCAAACTAGATTATTGCTCCATTATATCCCAGTATGACTATTAGTCTTGTCTCAAGAGCATGAATAATAATAAAAAAAGACCTTAATTATTCCATCTCAGGAAGTAAGAGTACTCATGATAGCTTTTTTTTGCTTACTAGAAGGTTAATAACAATAGGAAAATTTTGTGTTGATAACACCTTAGTTTCTTATGTAGTTTATGTCATTAAGATCTTTGAAACTTGAGAAACTCAGTTACTCATAATAGCTACTAACATTTACTGAGAAGGGCCATATGCTGACCATTCTCGTGCTTTACATGTATAATCTTTAATCTGGTTAACGAAAGTGCAAGGAGAGGTTCTACAGATTTCAAAGAAATTTGATTTTGTGTAAATGTATGCAGAAATGGTTTAGAAAATATAAGTGGATGCTTTTTCTTTTGTATATCTCATAGTCCAGCAGAGAAGGATTGAAGTTGAGGGTGGCTTCTAAATATGAATAGTCAGGACATTGTCATGACCTGTAGAAACAGCAAAGAGAATCAGGGAGGATCACAATAAAACACTGTATCTGAGAATACTGTTTCCAACATAATGGGATAGGATGAACATTCATTCTAGAGAGAGTAGAATTTGGTGGTATTAAATGACATAAAGACTTACATAAGCTAGATCTTACATCTGAATAGATTGCTATTGCTATGTTTAGTGCCTTCCTGTTGCCCTTATATGAAAATTTCCTGGTGTATGTGGCAAATTGAGGGATGGCATTGGTCTTTGCTGTATTCAGGCCAGAATAGTTATAAGACCACTGAAAGGGGGTCTCCACTAAGGCTTTTGTAAAATACTGATCCAGACACTGGCATATGAAATTCTATTCTTTGTTGAATTTTCTTGAAGCTGCTGCTTCTGACTGCTGGATTAGTGTATTATCTGAAGTGGAAAATATGATTTATAACTCTCTGTATTCCTTCTTTGTAAAAGACCAGTTGTAGGCTTGAAAAGAATACAACTGGAGTGCCTCTACCTCTTGCCCTACATGTAGCTTTGAATTGTGTTATTTTGAATGCCAGGCTTTTAAAAATGGAGGTTACTTTAAGGACACTCATGTAGTCTCCTTTTCAGGAGAGACACTCATTCAGAAGTTTCTGAGTCTGGGCATGTTGCCAAATATCTAGGGAAAATGGAGACCCTAGACCCAGAGATACTGTTTGGGCAAATAGGGCTGGTAGGAGGAAGAATATCAACGATTAATGGGAGATGAATTTTGTCAAAGTATTTAATATACTATAATACTAATGTCTTTAAAAAGCTTATTGTGTTGTGCAATTATAATACTCATATACAAACATGCACACACATGTACACTATATGTGCATGTGTGTGTGTGTGTGTGTGTATGAAGGAGAAGTTTGTGTATATGTACATAAAATATACTAAGTATATACACAGTCTGTATATGTACATACACATATAAGTATATAGGAAAGAAAAGTTTATGTATATGTATATACATATACTAAACTAATATACACACACTACATATATATATATATATATACATATATATATGTATATATATACACACACACACACACACAGACACACACAGACACAGACATATATACACACATATACAGACATATATATATACACACACACACACACATATATGAAGGAAAAGTTTATAAAATAAGGAGAAGAATGATATGGTTATGGCTGTGGTTACTGACCTGAAAACGAAGGTAAGGAAACTCAGAGGAAAGTAACAAGTAACACTTCTGCTCATGCCTTTGGACTTCAATTCTCCAGAAAATGTAAGGGAAGATAACATTTCCCCCCTTTAAGCCACCTGCTGTGGTATTTTGTCATGGTAGTCTGTGAAAATTAATCCAGATTGTTAGGTTGATTGGATCAAGAGACACCTAGGAGACTAAAATGTCTCACTCTGTCTGTGTCCATGAAGACATTTTCAGAGATGATTGGCAAGGTGAACAGCAACTGGAGGGAAGATTCTGCCTGAATGAGGGTGGTGCTGTCCAGTAGATTCAGGCTCAGGAGGAGCAAAAGGAAGGGGAGGTCACTAGGTCACTAGTGTTCTTAACCTTCTCTCTCTGTTTCCTGTGCACCGTGATGGGAGCCATCCCTTCTATCCTTCTCCCACTGAATGACCTTCTGTCTTGCTTCATGCTCAGTGCATTGGAGCATAACACCAGGGATTAAAACTGTGAACTAAAGCAACCACAAACCATTGGCAAACCCAGACTACCAATTTTCTTTCCTGTTGTGAAATAGTATACACTCTCTTTATTCTATGATTATATGAGTCTTGACATTTCCTCTTAATATTTGTTTAGCATTTGATACTTGTGCTTAAGAGTAAGAGCTATTCATCTTCACTGCTGAAGTGTCTACAACACTATTTGGGTTGAACTGAGGGCTCCATCCTATGTAAATTAAGATATAAGAGGAATGAGATCTTTATATGTAAACATATCTTTCTCATAACTTAATCATATGCCTTTGATATCAAACCTTTATAAAATTAACTATATTTCATAAGAAATAGAATTTTTAGAATGGACTTATTCTTTTTTAATATTAACAATGATGTATTCTATATACCTTTTGCTATAAAAGCTGCAAGTGGTAGTAAGGTATCATTCATTGTATGATGAAGTTCAGGGGACTGATATACATGTTATTTCTAGCTATGGCAGGTTCTACTGATAGTGTGGCACTTGATTCATTTTACAGCATCCACTTCATCCTATTTTCTTATTTAATATTTTTAATTCCGTAGCCCCCCCTTTTTTGATACACACTGCTCTCAATAATCCTTCAGCATCAGTTCTAAGTTTTTGGAACAAAACCATAGCCACTATTACTCTAATTTCATGTATCTCCCACTCAATGACAAATTTCCCCCCTTTTCTTTTGAATATTTGTACATGTGTACACACTATATGCACATACCCATACATTTGTTCAAGATAATTAATAGTAAGTAAAATTATGATTCTCATGGAGTTTACTGAAATGGAACAGGAAGCAGAAAACAAGGTGATGCCAGTCACTAAAGATGTTTTAAAGGTGCAAAGTGACCTGATATATTTTGACTAGAGAAACTATAGTGTGAATGAATCATGAGATCATTAAAGTAGAGAAAAATATTTTATAAAACTCGTAGCACAAGCTGGAGAGAAGATAAAGTGAGTTATTTTTAGAAGGGCCTATGAAACTAATTTAGCTATCCATGGAAGAATTAGAAAGATTTTCATGCAAAAATATACCGAAAGTGAAATAACTGGACCTAATGTGTTCATGGTTGAAGGCAAAAACACAGAGACAAGGTTCTTTCCTCTTCTGCTCACCTACCTATTTCTGTGGATGCAAGTAAGTAAAGAGTATAAGTATGGTTATTATTGTATTAGGACAGTGACTCTCAATGTGTGGATCATGACTCCTTTGGGATTCTCATATCAGATATCCTGTCAGATACTTACATTATGATTCACAAGAGTAGCAAAATTACAGTTAGGAAGTGGCAGCAAAAATAATTTTATGGTTGGAGGTCACCACAACATGAGGAACTATATTAAAGGATTATAGCACTAGGAAGTTGTGAACCATTATGAGGGAATTGCTATGAAGTCTGAAAATTCTCAAGGATGAGGGTTTTTCAGATGATACAAGCTTAGAAAAAACTCAAGGCTGATTAATTATTAGATGTGGATATAAGGAATGAAGTAAAACAGTTCACTTTCATGATTGGCTCAGGGTTTTCTTTCATGGAGCGTGTAGCTCTGGTGACTGGGAAGAGTGGTGGAAGAACACTGACCAGCATGGTCCTTTATGTAATACTAGCTCAGAAAGCCATGGAGAGTGAGAAACAAAAACATGTCCAAGATTTTAGACTCTAAACATTTGTTATTTGAGGCTTGTAATCAGGAAGCACTACAGGATGCTTAAGTTCTGCTTGCCACAAATTGATAATAACAAGGAAGCTGAGTACTCAAAAGTGATTCACAAGGCTCATGCTGGCTTTTGGATGAAGTCCTTTAGCTCAGAAAATGTGGATCTGACAGCCTCTTCTGCTTGAAGGCAGCATTTCTGTCTGACCTTAGGCAAGCGAACAGCACTGGAGTCATATGGGCCCATATGCTGTCAGGATGCAGCCAAATTTCCTGTTCTCAAAAATGACTGACAGACTCACTAGGCATCATTCTTAAAGGAAGATCACTCTTCAGTGTTTTGGGTCTTATAAGTGAGTGAAGAGATTCCCCCAGGCATCAGAATTGTAGCTGGCCCAGAGAATATTGACAGAAGAGAATGGAAGATGAATCTGAGAAATGCCTTTCATTTTTTCTGGAAAACCTTCCAGATTTCTGTTTTATGATGTAAATCTCAATTATTTGGAAAATGTAATGCATCTGAATGATGTATGTGTAAGTTACCATAGCAGGAGGAGATATGGGTAAAGAAACGTAATAAATATTCGCGAAGCCAGAGGAAATTGGTTTCTAATGTTTTCTAGGAGGTAGACTCTGCATAGCATAGTTTGTCCTCTCTCTGTAAGGCTGCTTGGCTGGCAGCAAAACTTTTGATCATTTAGTCACTGGAATAAAAGCCTTAGATTCTCAACAAAGAACTGCATCTAACTAGATGATTCCAGATAAGACATGTATCCACTCATCTACAATTTGCTCAGCATCTTATACTTGTCAGACTTAGACTGAACACTAAGAACTTGAACTTAAAAGTACCAAGTGCTGTGTCTGAGCAACTCACAAGACAACAGAACTCCACAAACTCAGAAATGTTGATAGGAAGGTAAGCTGTCTGGAACTTGGGGTTGTACCCCTGACTTTCTATAAGCTAGCTGAGTAATCCCTTTCTTGGTTTCATGGTTTGTATATAGGAATAACAAGGTTTGTGTAGATCCTAAAGGAAAACAAAGAATGTATATCAAAGAGTCATAAGGAGATTAGGATGGTGGGGGCCCAATCCACTTTAATAGACTTAAAATCTTGCATCTTCTTCCTGTAGACGTATCATCCTCTGAAAGTTTCAACTGCCAATATGGAATCCTAATTCTGTATCTGAGCAAGCATCATTTCATAAAGTGGTAAGGGAGAAAAATAAGTGGCATTATTAAGTTCCACTGACAAGTCATACTGAACAAATGGTTATACTATTATAAAAGACCAGACTTTTTGCAGCGTTACTTTCTTATTCTCATCTATAGCTGTCAAAATGTTTCTAAAAGATGGGAGCAATCAACCCTATTTTACAGAAGAGGAAGTGGGCCAAGAATGCAACTTTAAAGTGCTTGTGAAAGTTCATCATAGCTTATGAACGATGGAGTTAGCATTTGAGGCCAGGTTTATGATCAAGTGACCTTCTTCACATCTGCTTCTGTCTGAACACTCAGAGAAATATCTATAGAGTTAGTGCTTCGACTTGTGAAAGAGACAGATTGACAACACCCATGGTCTGGGGCATGCTGTGTATTTCAAACCCTCTGTGTACAACGGTGATGAAATTCAGAGTCAATTTCTAGATAACTAACACATAAAGGAAAGTAATATAAATGGAGCAAGAAATTATCTTTTTGTCTTGTAGAAAATTTTGGTTAGGAAAGGTAAAAACAGCATAACTTAGGTTTTCATCATTTTTAATGCTGCATAGTTTGGGAGACTCTTAAAAGTCTGAGATGTCATTGTCTAGCCTGTGGTACAAGAGAATCTGTGATAAAAGGGGAGGGACTTGAGTATTCTAGGGAAGACAGAGGATACAAACAGTCAGTACCTCAGGTGAGTCATATCTGCTCCCTAGATTTGTGCCAGTAGTTTTTGAAGTCCTAAATTTTTAACTAACGTAGAAAAACATATCCCACATTACATCCATGCTAGGCTTGATATCTGATAACACATCCAAGAATCAACAAAACTTTATTTTCTGTAATACATTTACTTATGAGACAATCTCCACGTGAAACAAATCATTTAAAGAGCTAAGATAGAAGCCCGAGCCTCAAATCTGAATCAGACACTTACCATGGGAAACTCACAATGCAATAAATTTTGTTTCCTAGTTTGGGTGGTATAGATCTGTGCTTTGAACCCTGACTTAGAATAACAAGTCAAAATTTGTGGCTAAGGTACTTTGACACATGAGAACAAATGTTTCCTAGTTCTGATGTCAGACAACTGAATCAGACACAGCCTCTGTTCCGGTTAGAGGACCCACATGAAAACCAAGCTGCACTTCTCCCACAAATGTGTAAGTGGCCTAGGTCCAGCCCTTCTTGGGGAAGATGTAATGGGGGCAGGCATTTGTAATGGTGGAATGGAGAGGAGAGGGAAGGTATAGGGTGCACTACTGGGATGTAACATGAATAAATAAGTTAATTAATTTAAAAGTTTCGTTGTTTATATGAAGAACTGGCTCCTTTCCCTCTGAGTTCAGTGAAAGGACACGGGAGTGCTGGATTTCACAGTAAAATTACTTCTGAACATCCTTCCTCCTTCCTTCAAAGCCTCTTTGTGGTTTAACTGGCTTTCTCTGTGCACCTGCAGGCATTGGCAGGATGCTACCAGCTGCATGTGCTTATCTGTCAACTCCAAACCCTTCAGTGCCTGGGCCATTTGAAGGTTACTGAACCTTGTGCCGAATGCTTTCAGTAACCCCTCATTCCTTGGAGCCTTGTATTTTCAGCCACTGTCAACAATACAGTTGTGTTGTCTAAAATCTCACTGTACTAGTTTTTGTAACTATTTGGTTGAATTCAAACATTTGGCCCATAATTCTTAAACTTTCCTATTGCCATTTGTGTCTAAAGAAATAACAAACTTACAGGTTTGTACTGACAAAATTGAGCAAGGAATCTATGCTTGAGAGTCCCAACCCAAGAACTGTAGAAGACTAAATCTGGAAGATTAAGCTCTAAGACAACTAAGAAGAATCTGAAATGCATTTGCATTTGCATAGCTAGTTGTAACATTGAAGCACACTTTAATCTTGCTTCTTTAATATGCCTTCCTTTTCTGTTGCCACACATCTTTCACTCTGCTCTGCTTCTTCATTCCCAAAGCTCTCCTTTGAGCCAGAACGGCTCCTCCCTCCCTCTATCCAGGACAGCTTCTACTCATTCTTTACTTCTCAGCTTCTATGTTGCTTAAGTGTCCTCAGACACCCCACCACAAATTCCCTGAACTAATTTTGTCCTTAGCAGCTGTTTATCTCTGCATTGTAATGAAGAGAAAGCTGGGGTTTAGAAATTGGCACTGCTTGTTCACAGCTGAACAAATGGAGATCTGGTATGGAATCTTCAACCATTCAAGATTTCCTAGTGTCTTCTCTCTGTAATTCTGACCTAACAGGAGGGAAAGTAGAGATAAGAATGATAAAGCAGTTATCCAGCTGCTTGTGTCTCCCAGCTCCTGAATAAGGGCTCTCCAGAGTCCTTATTAACTTTAAACTGATCATAAATCTGAGTGTATGCTGAGGCTCCAGGACCTTGTCTCAAAGTTCTAGTCCTGGACTTATTAGGCAGGAGATTGATAGCAGAAAGTTAGCAGATCTTTGCCTCTTGTACTATGCCTCTTGTTCTAGTTGACACCCACATTGAATAGTTAGCATAGACTGTAGGTCAGCCATGGAGGAACAGCTGGCTCCTACTCCCAGGTGTGGTCTCTAGATCTATGCACATCCCCTCTGGTAGAGAACCAAACCTCCCTTATGTTTCTATTTTGTGAAATGGTACTCATATACCTCTTTCATGATCACTGCATCTAACCCTCACAAGAGCACTCTGATGTCAGCATACCAGCTTTTCAACAGACTCACCCAGGGATTAAGTTCCATATGGAGAATGAGTGACATAGTCCACAGGTGATTGCACTGGGGCTAGAAACTCAGTCTTACCCTACTGTACTTCAGTCTGTTCTACATGGTAGCAAACTGTCTTTTGAGCAGAAGGATGGCTGTCTCATTATTCTGTCTGCTTGTTTGAAGAGAATCCTCTCAGCAGCATGGTATCTTCTCTGCATGGGGTACACCAATAAAACAGAACTTTAGTAAATTCCTGCTTTGCCCAGACTCAGGAATTGGACAGCCTCATTCCCCCTCAGCCAATCTGCTCACAGATTGTGTGACATGGAACATATTTCCTGACTGCTCTGTATTTTAGTGTCATTATTATCATGATAAATGTAAGGGTACTAGTAATAATGTCCACCATTTAGGACTGTAGTCAGCGTTTGTGAGTTATTTCCATAATTTGAATAGAACAGTGTCTGGCAAACCGGAAATAGTCAAATGTTACTTTTTAGTAGCAGGTGTACAACCACATTCACTTTCTTTTCTAGGTACTTTTTCATATGAATAAAGCTCTTCTATTGAGCTCCATACATAGAATCTGTATTGTCAAGTATTCTGGGTCTTGAATGTGGATTTCTAACATTCCTGTTCATAATACAATATGGAAAACATTCTGCATTTCTTCTATATTGAGAAGGGTGAGTGAAGGTACGCTTTTGCTTTTGGGCTCTCCTCCAATTTTAACTTTCTTCTCTGAGTTCATTTGCTAAATAGAAATGATTGACATGGCATAACGTTGTGACTTACCAAGCCTTTGATGACGAAGCAGGGCATGAAGTGCTATCTTACAAGCATGGCTTGGGTGTACCACTCAACTTAGAGCAATTGCTGTTATCCACAAAGAGCTGCTCAAAACTAAGTGTGACTATTCAGTCCTAGATAAACATTTCTAAGGCCATAGCTCCTCTCATTGGACCTATTGGTACCTGAGGATTACTGGGGAAGGGAAGTCATTGGAAATTGGTAAATTCTTCACATTCCAGTCGATAGCACACACTCATCCTCATCTGGCAGCTCTGAAAAAAACCTGTGGGTCCCAAACTGAAAACAAAACAATGCAAAGACCATGAGAGTGGAAGGAGGATTTGGTAGTATCAGGGAGCACAATAGGGGTAGAAGGGAAGACAAGAGAAGGGAGGGGGAGAAGGAGATGCATAGGACAAGAAGATCTCATTATGCATGTAGTCAAAAATAAATTTAAAATCAACAGGCCTACTTTTCCAATAATCAAGCTTATGGTTCTGAAAATACCCTTCACCTACCATATATACTGTCTCTCAGCAAAGTTGGTTTATAATAGTAGTATGTCTTAAATGATCAGCAACCAAGTTAGTCCTCAAGTTCAGCCAGGAAGAGTTTCTTTTATGTAGCCCTTTCCACCCACACACTGGACTATGCTTATCCCAGCAAGTGAGCAGCAGTAAGAATCACTGAGTCTAAATCTCAGCAGAAGCAAACTTTTAATTGCCTTGCCTGTCCAGGAGTCCAAGTCAGTGAAGTGGAGTGATTACTAACTGCAGATGGATTGTCTCATCTACAGATTCTCACCTGCAGAGATCCAGGGCATTAATTGAATGCATTTAAAAGTGATGGTTTAAAAACCCAGAAGCCACACTTGTCTGTGTTCTGATGTTTTATTATGCCATTGAGAGACCCTGGGGTCATTCACTGTGAACACAAAGCAGTACCTTCAAGTATTAAATCCTCTCTCCAATGTATGCCAATGTATATTTTACATTTTATGTCATAAATCAACAGGACTTCAAGCATCTGTGTTGATCAGGCTTAGTTTCTCTGTGGCTTTCCTCAGGATACCCAAGGGTTTGGAACTCCAGTTTGTTAATCTTTAAATTTTCTGCCTCACAGTAGTTTTAAAGAATAAAAATAAGATGAAACACCTAATACAGAGATCAGTGTGTAGTTTCTGGTTTACAGGAACAGTGGGTTATTGCTTTCCAATACAATATTAAGTACATTTCTCAATTTGATTTTTATGCCTATGGAACTTTGAGGTTCTGGAAAACAATCAAAGTAAATAGAAATGAATTGATTCTGAAACACAGTAACAAATTCACTCCGGCAGAGTTGTATGATTTGAGATGCAATTAAATTCTTATAGATACTTACAGATTTTGTTGGCAAATATATTGCTTTGCCTTGACTAGAACTTGCAAGACACATTTATAATGACCAAAGGTATTTATCCTTTGGAAGCATTAAAAAATGACAGAATGTTCAGAATCTACTATTGTTCATGAACTCAACTTAGTTTGGTCATTTAAAAATTCACAGAGTAAAGAAGACGATAGAATTAAAGGGAAAATATTACATCCAAACATTCCTGTCCTGAGATACCTCAGGAGTCTAGCATTTGCCTCTACATTGTGGACAAGCTAAGTCTATCAAAAGTCATAAGACTAGCAAAGAAAGAAGCAAAAAATCTATATCTGCCTCTAAAGCCAGTTTATTTCACCACATACAAGCAGTATCTTTAGAAAACTATTTAGCTAAGTGTATAACCTGCAAAAGGTCATGCTCTTCAATGAAATGATTTTTGGACTCTAAAATTTTCTTGAATAATAAGAAGTAGCATGTCCCCTTTGAAGGAACAGGGATATTGAGATGATCGTCTTTGAACCATCAGTTAGGGTAAAGACAAATTTCAGTAATCCCTTCATGGCTTACAATTTGCTCATTAAGAAGTCAGGTTGTCAGTGGGTCAAAGTGACAGATGGAACTGGTGGAAACAGCTGATTGGGATGTTCTACACTGAGGAAGTTGGAGGAGGAGGAAAGAGGGTGACCATTGTTTGAACAGAGCTGATGACCATATGTTGGAATCACAGATCAAAGGACAGAGTAGAAGATGCTGCTGACATGCAAAACTAAACAGAGCTGGAAATGACTTTAAAGACTGGATATTTCTAAATTGATTATTTAATTTTGATGGATACTCATATATAGTGCAATATTTGGCTTTCTGAGACTTCTTGATTAAATACTTAATTAAGACAGAAACCATCCACTTTAATTCTTATATTAGCATTCTTTAGTTTACTTGCATAAACAAATAATCCCAAACCAATATTTTACATTGCTGTAGCCTTGTCCTAAGAGCCTAAGATCTGTATTAAAACTTCAGAACTGCAATACTGCTTCTATCACTTGCTCTATTTATAAGTTTTTCTCAGTTTTATCATCTATGAAATCAGGGTCCAATCACACACTGAATGTGAATAGTGACTTTAAATATATGAGAAACACTTAGAATTGTCTGAGGCACATAGTTAATTCTTCATACACATTATCTGTTGTAGAAAGCGCTTTGCCAGTTCAGCTTCATGTTCTGTTCATCTATTACAATGCAGGGGAAATTCCTTTTTTATATATATAATTTTTTTCAAATCGTAATTTTTACTTATTCACACAGGGGTTATAAACACAAAAAGGCAGGACCTGAGGAAGGGGATGACACTGGAGCATGGGTGTTCAGGGGGAATACAGATATCTTTCAGAACAGAGTATTGGCTGGGTGAAGGTTCAGGGGACAGGTCACTATGACTCTGCCTATGATTCACTTGTCCTTATCTAAGTTGGTGTTATCTGCCAAGGCAGTTGGTATTTACAAGGTCTATGACTACTCAGACTGGTAAATTTCCACAAAAGCTGCCTGTCTACTATAGCTTATAGCCATCTGTTTCAATGTTTTTCCACCGAGACCCAAGACTTTGTGTTAGTATACATGTATGACAGGCCTATTGCTGATTTTAGGCCTATGGCTGATTTTAGGCCTTCAGTGTGTAAGCAGGGCTGCCCCTGACATCTCCTCCCTTCTCTAAGTATAGAAGGGCTATGGGGATTCGGATCTTGCAAAGGCGGGGATAGGGGCCTGACCTCCAGTAATTGAAGGGGACTTTGTAAAGCTGAGGAAATTGCTAAGGCAACTTTTGTTCACAGGAATCACTGACCTCTTCCTTGTCATGTTTTTTTCTCTCCTATTTTTCTTGCCTATAAACTTAAAGCAAATCAATTTCTTCTTCTTTCTTGTTCGTTTGGTAACTAAAACACATAGAAAATGAGAGGAACCATTCAGTTTTCTCTGGAAAAGACCATTTGGAATTATCAGTTGTCCAAATCTATGAACTTGACTAAATTCTCATACCAGTACCATCATCTTTGGACTTTGGACTTTATCACATTACATTTCTCTCCTCCTGAATCAGTGCTTGAGAGGAAAAACCTTATTTCTAACCCGTTTATTTTCTTTTCCTAAAATAATATTTACCATTATGCAATTGCTTTGGGACTTTTCTCCCTTGAAAATATGTGACATTCACACTCTGCATGAGGTTAATGCATTTCTCTGGTTATTTTTGGAGCATGCTGTTTGTAACATTATTTTATGAAATACATTTTTTAATCTTAAATAAACTTTTTAAACTTGTCCTTCCTTTTATTATTACACTGTACAATGTCTTAGGTAGAATTGAAAATTGATATAGTGTTATGTTCCATGCTACAAATTTTGAAAATCAAACTTTAAGAGAACTATGTCCCTAAATCATGTGGGTTGATGGAAATGTGAAAAAATTAGAGTCTCTTTTTGTACATCTCTAGTCTAGCAGCATTCTAACACCACTGCCATTCTGCTCTTCAGAACGCTGAAGTATAATATGTATTCATAGTCACAGACTGGTTCTGTATTGTGTGATTGACAATGATGATGATAGTGATGATTATGGTGATGATGACCACGATAACAAAAGTTACAATTTTTTCAGTGGTAAATATTCATTGAATGTCATCCTAGGAATATATTCTAAAGTCCTAGCTGTGGTGGTGCAAACATTTCATTACAGCACTCAGGGTGCCAGAGGCATGTGGATCTCTGTGAATTCGAGGACAGCTTGGTCTACAGAGAAAGTTCCAGGGCAGCCAGGACCATACAGAAAAACCCTATCATGAAAAACAAACAAACAAACAAAAACATAAACAAAACAAAATAAACACAAACAAAAACATGAATTCTTAGGATATTATAAACTATTCTGTCAATGTACTGTACTGCCACTGGAGACTCTGCTGAGGTTCATGGGGCATGCTTTTGACTGAGACCATGTCTAAGTTCATGATCTGTGCTCTGGTTTACTGTAAAGGTCAAGGAAGTTACTTTTGCAGTGGTATGTATGACTACAGACTCACAGTTGAGAAGACTTTTGTGACTATCCCTATCCCCTACCCTAGCCAAAAAAGTAACAGTCTAGACAGAAAGCCATCGAAGAGCAGTCTTAAAATGTGTGATAAGGATGCTACAGTGTGGCTCTCCACAATTCATATGTTCCTTCTTTGTGGAGTAGTGAAGTTACAGGTTCTTTACCCTGAAATCAGATAGAAACAGTCACTGCCCTTGTTGATGAATAAAACAGTACCCAAGAAGAAGAAAAAGGAGGAGAAGGAGGAGGAGGAGGGGGAGGGGGAGGGGGAGGAGGAGGGGGAGGGGGGAGGAGGAGGGGGGAGGAGGAGGGGGGGAGAATTCACGAATTCTTGGAAACTGAAGACGAATTGTCCAGAGTCCAAGAGAAAAGAATAAAAATCAACTACTATGAAATCCTGTGCTGATTCTTATCATCTGGATATGAACAGAGAAAATTGTGGTTGGATGGAAGAGACTACTTTTCCAGAAAGGCTTTTGATGAGTCCTCAGGGAGATAATTTATTACAAGTGAGATTTTGCAACTCATTAATTGCCTTAAAACTTAATGACATTCGGAGACATGAAGTTCCTTTTCCAGTCTCTAAAGCACCATGCTTTGCATGAATATTATCTTGATATTGTTTATAGTCAATCTGAGGTGGTAGACTTCTTAATGGTTAGACTGGAGTGTTTTTGTAGAAATATTAGAGAGTTGTCCTGTTAGATTTTAATGATTCTAATCAAGGCTGCTTTCATCAAGAAATTTTAAAGTGATTCCACTTTCTAACTAATAAGACGTTTTTATTCCAGTCACTAAATAAATATAGCTTTTTTTTTTTTTTTTACCGTGGGTTAGTTTAATAATATTTTCGTATTTTTTTTCTTAACGAAGACCCAACAATTTAGTTAGGAGCTCTCACCATTGTGAGTAATCTACAGGAGAGGTCCCAGACAACAAATCATTAAACTGCCCTCATTAACAGGTATAAATAATGATACAGAAATATCCTGAGCTGTACTCTTCTTAAAGTCTGATTAATGGATTTAATTCAAAACAAAGCTATAGAAGATTTATTATCCCACACTCATCAATTTAATTTAACAAATGTCTTAAACAAATTACTAATTGCTATCATTGATGTTATGTTTATGGTCTCTAGCAGCCCTTCATGATTTGGCCAAGTATGAATTGTCCATTTCAGTTTCCTGTTAATACCACTGTCTACTGTTTTGCAAAGGTCACTTTCCGACATAGGATCTTCTTATATCTTGTTCCATCTGCCTGGAACCTCTGCCTCTGCTTTTCCTCCATCCTTATTTCCTCCTATCTACACTGCATTAAGTCCGTCATGATGCCACGATTGTCTATAATTTTTTGACAACAAGTTGTGTTATAATGAAGTGGTGATTTGTCAGTTTTAAATTATAACTATAAGTCATAGTTTATAGTGTGTGCTATAATTTAAGGATAAGAATAGTCTTTGTTCTTCATGCCTGACTTGCCACAGGTAGGATATGTTTTCCTTTTATTCAGAGAAGTGAGCAGTCAAGTTGTAATGTAGGATCTTGTGTCTCAAAATCTCAATTATACAATCTTTGGAAAGCCAGTTGTTTGGGCTTAAAGTTTTCTATCTTTATAAACATTAGTCACAAACTTCTATTTTAAAAATCTATGCAAACACAGACTTATTTAAAGTCACAATAAATAGAAAAAGGAACAACTGGTTACTTACACGGCTCGTATTCTTTAGTTGTTCAGTCTATTCTTCTGAATTATTTTCTCTATCTAGGTTTGCCTTTCATCTCTGGAGATAAACAGCTAACCCAACAACCAAGATCTCCTTACTAGTAAGGTTTTAATAGGAATCATTTGTTCAGCTTCATAATTAGTTGTCATCTTACTTCTCTGAGATCTAGATCAATTGGCAATGAGAACTCAGAACTAGCATGTTCCCCAGGTTAATGCTAAAGGCGAGTTTGCTTTATATGATTTTCAACTACCCCTATTATAATCCCACCACTCTATGTAAACAGTGAAACTACTCAGTGTAAGGATAACACTCATCTTCAGAGCAGACAAACATACCCAAAAAATATATTCACAGAATGGAGAGAGGGAAATACAAAAGACTGAATCCCCCATGAAAAAAATCATTTCAGTAATTTACTCCTCTCATTTGGAAAGATTTAGCCAGTGCCTCAGATCCCAATAACTCAGTCTTCCTCTATACAAAGTAGTAAGCAATGGAACAAAGTGTTAGGGCTCACTCTCAGATTACAGTGAATGAACAATAATACCTTCTAATTCCAGTTATATGGTGAATTTTATCTACTGTATAGGCAATTCCTAGCAATAAATAAAGTAAATCTGTGCCAGGAAGTTGGTACCATGGAAAGTAAGAGATCAAGTTAATTTTTTTCTTACTTCCTCTTTTTTAATTGGACCAAAGACAGACAATTCATGTTCCTTGGAATATAGGAGATTTAATCATGAATTCTGCTTATGGAATATTAGGCAATGTCTTACATGCTAAAGACATTTTAAAATCCCTGTGAAAAGATCTGACCCAGAGAGCTTTTCCAGACTCCAAGAAACAAAATCTGCTTCTTGCAACTATTGCTGCTGCTACTTGTATTTTCTATTCCCTATTCCTTTTTTTTTTTTTTTAGATTTTTTACTCCAAGAGGCTAATTTTCATGACTCGTTTCATTAAAGAAGTAAAACCCAAGTGGTATTTCTGAGTCATTTGCCATAATATTGGATGTTGACTGAGAGCTTGTCAATATATACTGGTCTGTCATATGCATGTATATAGTCAAATTTTCAGGTACTCATATATATGAGTTATATACATATCTGGAAATAGTATCAAGTATGTATTGATCTTTATCATTCAGGGAGATACAGTCAACATTTATGTTACAACTTTAGCCTCATGAAAACCAAAGAGAAGATAAGATATGAGACAAGGAGAGGAGAGAAGAGGAGAGGAGA
>NW_021604648.1:9742356-9782494 GCF_004785775.1 Grammomys surdaster | reverse complement strand
GGGAGAGGGGAGGGAAGAGGGGAGGGGAGAGGGGAGAGGAGAGGGGAGAGGAGAGGGGAGGGGAGAGGGGAGGGGAGGGGAGGGGAGGGGGAGAGGAGAGGAGAGGAGAGGAGAGGGAGGGAGAGAGAGAGAGAGAGAGAGAGAGAGAGAGAGAGAGAGAGAGAGAGAGAGAGAGAGTAATGGCAGATACTAAGCTGGCACTATGAGTTGATTCCCAAAAGGAAGGTCAATTTCCTCAACTGGCGTTCTCTAAAAGAGCACAATTGATTTGACATTGTTGCTTACAAAGATTTAATCAAAGAGACAGTGGTTAGCTAAGGACTCTACATGTCACTAATATTAACAGTCAGGTAATCTGTTAATTCATTCATATGTTGAGAAGACTATGGACAAGTCTAGACCCTGGAGAGAGGATCTGGATGGTCCTTCTATATCATGGAGTTCCTTCCTAGTTGCCAGGCTTATTTCAGACAAGCTGTAGTAACTTTGTATGAGGAAAAATAGAGGGAGATTGCCAAATGCTGCATACTTGGTTTATGCAGTAAGGGTTTTTTTTTTTTTCCTTTTGCAGACTCCATTAATTCAGTAGTTTCCCACATGATAAAGTTAGAGACAATACAATTAATTTCAATTACCTTTTAGGGGAAATTATTAGTAAATAAATGGCTTAACATGTGATTGACTCAGAAGCTAGTTTGTTGGGTGGAGCCTAAAGATGAATTTATTCAATAAAGATAAAATCTTTTTAGGAGAGTGAAGAGATACACATACACACATATACAAGTAGTATACTTACTTATGGGCATACTATTACATATTATATTCATGTAACATAACATCTAGTCAAATGATAAGGTAGCAAATAAGGAAATGCAAGTTATTGTTGTTTTTGGTCTATTCTATGGCCCATGCAAAGTTACAAAGAAGTCTCAGTGGTCAACAGTATCAATCATACTTGAAACACAATGTGTTCTTATAAATGATTGTCCAGTGAGATATGACTCTTAGTTTCATAAGAAAACAAAATTTGAATAGAAATTTAAAGTGATCTGTGAATCTGAAGGTAGAAGGATAGAAGATCATTAATTATTATATTTGTTTTTGTGTATAGTATGCATGTATCTGTGTACATGTTTGCAATTATATGGGCATATATGTAAATGTGTTTCTAGAGGCCTGAGGCTCACATGAAGGGTCTTCCTTAGTAAATTCACCTCATTTACTGAAGCAGAGATTCTCAATGGAACCCAGAGCTTGTTGTTGTAGCTAGTCTACCTTGTTAGAGGAAGGACACTGATTTTGAAGGTAGAAGAAACTACCATAGTGTTTGTTACTTAGTACAGCTAAGTATATATTGCCATGCATTCATGTTGTGTTACATCATAACTCATAGTCTGAAAGCAGAGTTGTGTCTTGATAATTTACTTAATTCAAGTCTTTGAATCAAAAAGACTGTGGGAAGTACAATTACCTATTAGAAAACAATTTTGGATCATGTGTAGTCCCCAGTTGAGTTTGCTGTGAAACACAGTGAGTTGACTAAACACATTAATAGAAAATTTAGAGTCACCAATATGAGTCAGGTGTCACATTAAGTAAAGAAATCAAAGACTTACTTTATGGAGTAGGCTGATGAAGTGCAAACACAGATTTGAATTCTCCAGTCCACTCTCTGTTTCTTCTATGTTTTTGTAGCTTATTCTTTCTGTCCAAACTATAATCTGTCACTTGTATGAGTCTCAATCCATATCTGTAAGCATTTTACATGATATTTTATCTGTCTGGCATGTGTGTCTCTAACAAAGGGCCCTTTTCCTGTATTTTATTTAACAGCACAAAAGGCATCATATGAGAAAGAAATGTCTTAAGGTTATAACTCTGCATTAACTTTGATTGTAAAAGTTGATTACATGGGAAATCCAAAGCAAGAGTAAGGTTGGCCAGTCCATTGTTCTCTTAAAGCCAAGCTGAACAAACAAGTTGATTACTCAGTAGGATAGCAGTCTTATGTCTCAAGTGACTTTGAGATATACTATTTACTGGGTTATAAGGACCAGCAAAATATCTAGTCCCTTTGAATGTAAGATATTTTGGTAACAACGCTTCACCTCAATACAGTATTGCCGCAAGCAATTCGGTCCTCTTCAGAATAATCCAGGAAGATGGAGAAGATTAGAGCTGGGATTGTCATTACATATCATTGGCCCTGAGGTCTATAACTCTCTTAACTTTGAGTTCTAGGACAACCTGTATAGTTGTCTGTTTTGCTTCTGTGGAATTATTTTTTAGAATCTAGGACTTCAGAAATTTTTTGCTTATGGATTTAGTGTTTTTCACTTTCAGATGATAATGCTATAATTTATTGAACACTTGACACATGTAAGGTACTTATATCTGTAATACCTATAATCTCACTAATTACCCTGCAGTGTATATCCTGATTTTGTACGAAGAAGCAATAACTCATTTTTGACAGGATTAAAAATCTGGGCCTGGTTTGAAATACTCTATATTTTTTCTTAACATCATAGTTCCTCTGCAGGATAATTAGAATGAATTTTGGTTGCATATAATGTAAACTACAAATAATAATAGCTAAGAAATATTTATTTATTTTTATGTAAAAAATAGTAGAGCAAGGTTGCTATGTAATATGTGATATATTTTTCTGTCAGGCTTTATTGCCTGAATCTGTGTTTTCTTTCTCTAAGCTCATGACCAGGCACAAGATGGCTGCTAGAGAACTATCTGTATGAATTGCATTCTAGGTGGTAGGGCCAAAGTAGAGACAAAGGAAAGCATAGTGCCTCAGATGCCTGTCTACAATTTAAGAAGCATCTCTGGAAACCATGTCCATCATTTTCTACTTACATATTTCATGATTTATTCATGCCTATGATTATTGAAGACTTGCTGGATAGAGGCTATGTTACGCTGGGATAGTGCCTAACACATTGAATGCAGATATAGGCAAGATAAAGGAAACTAAACCCAGTTACTGCTTAAGGAACTAATAGGATGACTTATCCCAGACAACCCATTTATCCTTTAGTGTTCAATTATTTACCAGGTTTTCCTGGCTTTGGTATCTCTCTCCTTTCTTCCTTCTTGTTTGTCCTTTGCCTGGTACATATTTCTGTTTAGTCTCCCTTTTCAAAAAAGATATATTTCACATGCCTAATTCTGAGTCATCTTTTAGGTTTTGACTCATTGTTTTTCTCAGCTCTCCTGAAAGACAGAAATAGTTTAGGGTCCCACGGGCTAACAGGTCATCTTCATTTAGTTCTGCCAAAGCCATTTCCATACTATTATGAATATCTCCATGAGTTGACAATGTTTTGCTATGCTATCACAAATACTAAGAAGCTGTTATTAATTTCAGTACGAGGACTAGAGGTCAGGGGGTGGAAGGCTATGCTGCCAGCTAACAGACTTGTCTGGACATGGATACTATTCATTCTCAACTCTGAGCAAGCACAGAAAAAAATCAATACCCTTGCTTCACAAATCTGTGTGGATCCAGCTGCCTTTTACTTAGTTCTGCAAATACCTCTCTAGTCTGTTCTCACAGTAACAGAGATTAATTTCAGAAGCCAATATTATAGCAAGAGGAGAGAAGGGAAGCTAACACTAGTCATTAAATATATTAAAACTTGCCTGACTTATTGAAAAAAGATTTCAGGTAACTCCAGAATTTTCTGTCCACATCACCTTTATTTCAGAAATGATCATATGCCACCAGGTCCCTAGAGCAGAAAGCTCTGTAACCTTCATCAGAGACTGTCATCTTGCTCATCAAGCTATAGAACCTTTATATAGTTCCAGGGTTCTGCTTTGTGGTCAAGAGTGGTGCTATCTTAAGTATATCTCTAAAGAAGAAGGATGAATGGAAAGAAAAGTGTGGGATTCCTGTCTGATGAAACACTTGCCTTCTTAACCTGCAAGGCTTACACTGTGGGGATGCTTGAGCAAATGTCAGAATAGTGAAGTCCAGGTTAATTATAGCAAGTCATTGTTATTTAAGACTTGCTGGGCAGAGGCTGAAAATTACTTATTTTTCTCTTCAATAATAAAATCAAAACATAAAAGCAATACTTCTTTAAAAAATCCATCATTAATAAGGACATTATATTTTGTATTCCCTAGCACCAACTAAAATAAAGGGAGATAAATGCTATGTTCATAGACATTTTTTAAACATAAAATTCTGGCACTATCAGAATTCCTACTTTGGGCTATAAAGCCTTGAAACTTAATGAAAGTAAATGAACATACCACTGTGATGTTATAGATATTAAAGTGTGATGCAAAATTGTAAAGGTTCAGATTAGGACTCTACCAACACAGCATATGGGTGGTGTTAACTGCTTAAAAGTAGTTTCCTTGACCATAATGAAGATTTCACTGGCCATAGAGCTAATGTTTTGGTTCGTGACAGAATTTATAAAGTGCACAACATTATTTTTGGCCAGTAGAGGTTTTAATGTTCTTGGAATTAATACATTACCAGAGGCAATGGACCCAGAATTAGAAATTGTACAAGCACCTGGGCTATAATTACTATTTGGGAATGCTTTTACTTGTGGTAAACACATAGTTACCTATTATAAAACTCTGCTCTTTTATAGTGTCCTGGGAAGGGCCATTTTCACAGTACATCCCTGAAGTAACTCCTTTTCCATAGTAAAACCATGTCTTTCCAGAGTAACTTTGTCACTGGAATGTGAAAAGTAATTTGCATGACTGCCTCTTGTCTAAACATGGAAGAGAGAGACTGTTCTCCAATCATGCAGGGACTACACTGGTAATACACATATCCAGTTAATGAGAGTATGGGTGATGATGGAGCCCAAAAACCTGTGAAGTAAATGAAACCAGGAGCAAGACTGTAACAAACAATGACCATCTTACATTATTTTCCAGCCTATTCAAGGTGAAATCTTACTACCTTTAAATGATGGGCAGAGTCTTCAAGTTCTAACTATTACCTACCTTACTATCATATGCTGTCTGGTCCAGAAAAAAAAAAACAACTTTGCTAATTGTGACCATGAGCCCTGTCTCGTTGTGCCTATGTGGCCTTTGTATGTTATTTTTGCTATAGAGATACTTTATGGATTAGCTTAGTCTCAGTCTCTCTTTAATTCCTGATAAAGGCATTGTCTTCATTTGAAAACCTTTTAATATTTTAAATATCAGTGTTAAACAATCTCATTTTCTTCCCAAGACACAGATCTTGTTGAGATACTTTTCACCTACCTTGTAAAGACTTCTGCTTTTCCCACTATAGGTGAGACCCTAGTAATTATCAAGGTTACTGTTAGAATAGTCTCAGTAGCTTAATATAGAAGAATTATATCTGTTACACTATAGTCCATGCTTCTGTAGTGGTTGAAGAACTTGAAGAAAAGACAGTTGGATCCCATTTAGATATAGATCCTTTCTCTTAAAGAATTCTAGCCACCCCAGCATATCTGAGTATTTGTCTGAAGCTGTCAGATATGGAAAGAGATCATAAAGAGACTCTAGAGAGGTATTTAAAGAACTATACATAAAAACTTGACTACTACAAGGGATGCTGGGGAATGAGGCCAAGATGTGTGCTCTTCAAGGAAAGCAAAGATTTGGTGAATGTGTGTCACCTTATATTGTAGATGCTCATACTTTGTTAGAATAAGTAAACAACAGCAAAATGAATTAACAAGTAAGTCTATAACAGTACACTTTCACTGGCAATATACACCTTAGAAACCAGTGACTGTTAATATACTCTGGGAATCTTAACAGTTGGAGACTGCTATGTCATTTTCTTGCATTGACACCCACAGTCTTCATTGATAGTAAATGTGTTTCCCTCTCAGCTAATCTCCTATGTGCACCCTTATTGCTATTTAAAACAAAATAAAACAAAACAAAAGAAAGAAAGAAAGAAAGAAAGAAAGAAAGAAAGAAAGAAAGAAACAATAAACAAACAAAAATTAGACTCAAATTTCCACTTCAAGGCCTGAAGCATTGTTTACCTCACTTGAGTGTCCCACAACCCACCTATGACAGCCATATGCTTACCTTTTACCATGTTTAGCTCTTATCTTAAATTGTTCATAAATCTTTCTCCAGTGACCCATACTTCTTATTCTTCTCCCTTTTTTTGTTTTGTTTTTCTCTATCACACTTAATCAAACCAAGATTGCTTCTATTTGCTCCTCCAGCTATATACAGGTGAGATCAGAGAACTTGCTTATATTTCTACCCCTAGCTCCTAGAAGGTCCATCCCCTTGCAGATTCTCAAGTCTGTTTTGAAATTATTGACTATCCTCTGTTTATGCCCAGTGTTTATATCTTACTAGCTAGAAAGTTGATGCCCTTTATATAATAAGTGGAATGCAAAAAAAAAAAAAAAGAAAGAAAATTGTCAGATGTAGTTGACAACTGCATGTAGAAATAGGGGAGAAAAGACAATAACTTTTAGTAAATGATTTGATGCCCAGACTCAGACACAGAACGTTATCATTATGAAAGGTCACATTGAAAACTACCAAGGGATGTTTTGAAAATATTTCAGTATTTCTTCCTATCATGCAAAGGCTTGATGGATGCAGTCTGGAGGAATCAAGTGTGGAACTAAGTAAAGGATAATACCTTATATGCCATTTCAATTTTGTCTTATCAGGAAGGTCATTCACTGAAGGAGGCATTTTGATCACAGCAATTCTCTCCACAGGGATGCTATCTGGGAGCTGATCTCTTTCTGTTTGATTATTTATGGATACTTTTGGCATTCAGAGAGCATTTGATGAAACCTTCCTTTAAAACTCAGATGCTTAAAGACGAAACAATTGTGATAAACACACAATTCCACCAAAATGGTCAGGAAAATCAATTCAGCAAAGCAAATACAGTAAAGCCTGCTGAACTTAGATAGCAGTACCACACACACAACTACAGAACGGAGAAAAGACCTTTAGGAGAGGAAAATGGAGACTGAAGACAAAGGCACAAATGCCTTAGTGAAAGTACTCTCCTGAGCACACTCTTGAACCCTCCACAGGAAACCAGCACTTTGTGTTTTATCTGGTGCATTCAGAATGGATGGCTTGTCTACTCTCATTCAGCAGACTCACAGCATGTTGTGCTCCTGCCTAGATCTGTATTGTACAGAGTCTCTGTTATTTATTCTTTGACCCCTGAATGAAGAAGAGTTTTATAACCAAAAGCTGCTCAATAATCACATAATATGTCTAAAATAATATCTCAAATATTTTGACTCCTAGGCTAGTGTTTTCCCACCAGCTGTGTGTTTTTGTGTGTGCACGTGAGTGTGTGTAAAAGGCAGAATTCTGTGATTCTCTTATTATACCACACCCCTTCTATCTGTATTCTGTCCTCTACTATTTAAACATTACACACACACACACACACACACACCTAGTAAAATGATATAAACGTCTCTTTTGCTATTTTTGGTTAAAAATTTGTCCGTAGTGCCATCTTGAATCAAGGGCCTCACATGCGGTAGGCAAGCACTTTACTACTGAGCTATATTTCTAAACCTTGTTTTATATATTTTATTTGCTTAATAAAATAGCCTGGAATCATTTGGAGGTAGAGGTAGGAAGGCTAGTAGTTCAAGAACATCCTCAGACCATAGTGAGTTTGGGGGTCATTCTGGTCCCCATGAGACCCTCTCTAAAAAAAAAAAAGAAACAGCAACAAAACAAACAACATAGTGTAGACTCTCATTTCTCTATTAGTGTTCTCCTAATATTATTTGTATTTACACTTTACTATGAATAGGAGTTGACTATCATGTCTACATCTCCCTGTCATAGTTCTCTGTTTTTCTCCTCATAAGAGATGCATTCCATTTTGTCTCTGTCTAGAAACATCCTGATACAATAAAGTTTACATTTATAATATTTCTTGCTTTTCTCCCAAGTCACAGTGGTGTTATAATTAGAAACACACTTGTATTTTCCCTTTAAGAGGTCCTGTAAGTTGTGAATAAGATTACAAAATAATTAGTATTAGTAATAGCAATGTCACAATTACTGGGAGGCCAATATTGTATGTGTGACAAACATGTTTCTTTTTAAAAACACTAATTTATTTTTCATCACATACTAGACAAATGATATTATTACCATATTTCTCAGTAAAAGAAACTGAAGCACAGAGATATTGAGGAAAATGCCTGCTATTATTTAGTTAGTGGGTAACAGGGCAAAGTATCTAACCCAGGCACTAGAATTCAACTTCCTAACTATCTACTACTACTTCTTCAAAGTCTGAGTCAAGATGTGTTCAAGGTTCTGGAATAGTCTTTCATCATTGGTCCTTACATGTAGAAATATATTCCAGAGGCCATGGTTATTTCTAAACATGCTTCCTTTACTTCTGTGATATAAGCCATAACTTAGAGATAACAGGTAGTTGAGTTAGAGGGATGTTGGGAATATTGAGTCTTATAAAAATTATTTCTTGAATAGAATGTCAGCAAAAGCTGGGAAACAGATATGGATACACCACTCAGACATTTTCTAGGTACCTGAACTCGGGCATGATATCAAATGACTTGGAGTCTGTATGTTCACTTACAACGTGATGATGGAAAGATTCATGTGTGATTTTTTCCATTTGGCTTCCTTTAGAGGCATCACAGCTAATGTACCTTTTTTAAAGTAGTCAGATAATCACATATGACTAAAATGGGGGAATTCTCATCAACAAACAAGTGATATAAGATCTCTCAGGACAGGAGCTATAGCTTAGTGAGAAAGTAGTTACCTATCAAGAGGAAGGTTCAGGGTTTAATTTATTGTAGATGGAGAAAAGAAAGTCAAAATCTTTGAAGTGTTAGAGGTTTCTACTAGTTTTGGAGTACCTACCTAAATAACCTGGTTCTATTTCTAGAGTTGAAAAGTAAAAAACAAACAAACAAAAAAACCAAGCAAACAAATATAAACAAAGGAAGAGGGTAAATTTTACCAAGTGGTAAAACTGAATTAAAAAAACAATACTCGAGTTGGTAGGATAATATTTTTCTTTTTCTGATTCTTCTTTTTATTTATTCTTCTCTCATATATCCCATTTTGACTGCAGTTCACCCTTCCTCCTACTCCTCCCTCCCCCACTCACCTCTTCCCAAGATCATGTTGTCCTCTTCTGCATACATGTTATGGTTGTGTAGCTGGGTCTTCTTGCAAGAATACTAACAATGTGAGTGGGGTGTGGGTTCGGTGTCTCTGACTCTTTTGCATACTTTTGGGAACCTTTATCCCCTACATGGTTTGCCTTTTCCAGCTTTAATGTAAGGGATATGCCTGGTCTTGCTATAACTTCATGAGCTGTGTTTGGTTGATATCCCTGTGAGGGCTGTCTTCTGCTGAAGGGAGAATAATATTTCTTCTCACCCTGATATAAAGCTATTTTTTCATGGATTATAATGGTTATGGCTTAAACACATGGAGTTTTGTGTGTTATTCTGTTTAGAGCCCATTTTCATTCCATTTTCATAGCTTTGTCTGCCTCCACTTGGGTAATCGTTTCACACTTTTGCTTCTTCATCTATTAAGTGAGGATAATTACTATTACCTACAAAGAAGTTTTCCTGAGATTTATGTTATTGTTTAAATGTAAACATATGTTTATGAAACATCCCTACATACACACAGTGTGTGCATATAAACAGATTTCTTATGAGGCATTGGATTCTGAGATTATAGGGCTCTAAATAACATTTCAAAGTCAAAGTCTCAGTTCTAGCTTATGGATTGTAAACTTCTGGAGAGCCAGGAGGATTTGGCATCTCAGTTTCAATAATTCAGTTCTAGTAATATGCATTCTTACTTCAAGGAGAACTGGCCTTTTGATTTTATCTAAGTTTAAATTGATTAAACATTACCTGCTTTATGGATAGTAATTGTTATTTTTTTATTGTTCACATATTTTTTACATTTTTTATTGGATATTTTATCTATTTACATTTCAGATGTTATCCCCTTTCCCCATTGGTTTAATCAGTCTACAGACTTAAATGTCACCTTTAGTCAGAAGAATTACTACAGAAACACCTAAATCATCTTGCATCAACCTGGGTTTTCCATAACACTATATAGTGGATGTTTAAAATTAACTATCACACTACCATTGGTATGCCTTTTACGTAGATCCAGAAGTGTTCAGTATAAGACAGAGAAGTATAAGTGGGTGGAGTGACATGTGTAACCAATGCTCTGTCTCTGGGAATCTTTATGCAGTGGCAGACAATGCATGCTGGTAAAATCATGGTGCTGATGGAGAGGATCCAATTTTCTACATCTCCAAAGTATTTTAGAGACTAGAGATTAAACTTATCTTCAAAATGACACTTCAGACATATAGACTGCTCACCTATTACCATATATTCCTTTCCAATTTTAGAGAATAAGAAGAATCTCAAACGAATTTGTTATATTTTTCTAATTATTGACTATGGATCAACCATAGTAATCTTTGCAGATTGTTAAATGCCATGGCATATTTTCCCACACTGAAATAGTTCCCCATCAAGAGAAGGAGAAGGACACTTTCAAATACAGTAACACTGATACACTAACAATACTTAACAGAATGTAATAGCATTTTAAGGTGAGCAAATATGTTCAGGAAGGGATAGTAGTGGTGTGAAGTAGATGAGCATAAGTTCAGCTTACAAGTGTTTATTTCAGCTGAGATTAGGAACAAACGTGGAGAAATTCTCACAGTGAAAAAAGAATGGAAATTCCCTACCAAGAGTTTAACATTAGCTTGTGGGAAAGTATGCTGGTGTAAAAGACTTTTGAATTCAAAGATGGTGTCCGGGTTTTGAAAGAAACACTCACGGTAGGGCAGTAACACTGGTCTGAGTCTCTGAAGCTAGAGTACAAATTCTACTTTGACTGCATGATATAAAACTGCTAATCATTTCATTTAGTTCCATTTATTTCTAATAATGTAAATAAAGCCACATAGAATTTAAAATACTGCCTGACTTATTGTAAGGCTTCCTAGATATGACACCTAATTTTCATCAGTGAGTTCCTTGACTGCGATGACAAATATACTCAAAATATTAGAACTTAGAAGAGGAGATCCACTTGCTCAGTTTACATGGAAGCTCATTTTGCCACCATAAAAATGCCCCAGATCAGGACCTACCCTGGATTCCTTCTCAGTGTAGAATCTAAAGAAAGGTGTCTATTGGAGGCTTATGTTTCTTGGGAGCGAAGATGAAACAAGTTGATTGGCAGAAGCTCAATATTCTTCTTCCAACTCACACTAAGAAATAACATATATTATATTCCATTAGCCAATATACAGAGCATAGACAATCAAATAAACAGTGCAAGAACGTATAATTTCCTAAAGAAAGTGGTAATGGGGAGATAGTAATAAGTAAAAATAAGAACATAGTTTACCTAAATTATTAAATATATCCTGTTTGTCACCCCTACTAGAGTGCTAGGGGTAAGGGGAAGAAATAGTGTCTTCCTGGTATATACTTTTATTGTTTTCTGCTTTTTATTCTTGAAGCAATCTTTTTAAACTCTAGGCATGAGTTTGAGAAGCTGAGGCCTTTGCCACATGGTACAACATGTGGTAATTTGAATTTCAATTAAAACTAAGAAGAAAACAATTTATTTTACATAAGTAATTGATAATTGATGTCCAGACCTCCTGTTTTATTACACTGAATGCATTTGGCAAAGCCTTCTGTCTATTAAAATTGTACCTGCTAACTCAAAGTCAGTTGTCAATTTTGTTATGTTCTATGACTTTGTAATTAAACCATTTGAAATAGATGGAATTGGCAATTGTGGTGACTAAATATTTCTGAGCCTAGGGTTTCTGTTTTTGATAGATATCTGAGAAAGAGGGTTAGAATTTAAATTTTCTTTAAACAAGTATGATACAGGAAATAAGTGCCACTTACCACTAACACTTAACTCAAAATTACAATTATGTGGGGTTTGTTATACATACAATTAAAGAGAACATTGAAAAACTTCAGAATGTGTTTCATACAGATTTTTTGACTTAAAAGGAAAGCTCTTAAAGAATAAAAGATTCTTTGTTATTCTGACTATAACTTTACTGAGACTAAAAGGCTAAATTCTGGTTGTCAGTAAAAGAGGCCAGTGACTTCCAAACAAGAATCCTGTAGTTTGAGATGGAATCTCAGAGTTGTTTTGATTTGCATTTCCCTGATGACTAAGGACACTGAACATTTCTTTAGGTGCTTCTCGGCCATTCGAGTTTCTTCCATTGAAAATTCTTTGTTAAGCTCTATACCCCATTTTTTAATAGGGTAATTTGGTTGTCTGGAGTCTACTTTCTTGAGTTCTTTGTATATATTGGATATTAGCCCTCTATCAGATGTAGGATTGGTAAAGATCTTTTCCCAATTTGTTGGTTGTCGTTTTGTCCTATTGACAGTGTCCTTTGCCTTACAGAAACTTTGCAATTTTATGAAGTCCCATTTGTCAATTCTTGATCTTAGAGCATATGCCATTGGTGTTCTGTTCAGGAACTTTTCCCCTGTGCCCAAGTATTCGAGGCTCTTCCCCACCTTCTCTTCTATTAGTTTCAGTGTATCTGGTTTTATGTGGAGGTCCTTTATCCACTTAGACTTGAGCTTTGTACAAGGAGATAAGAATGGATCAATTTTCATTCTTCTACATGTTGTCCTCCAGTTGAACCAGCACCATTTGTTGAAAATGCTGTCCTTTTTCCACTGGACAGTCAGAATGGCTAAGATTAAGAACTCAGGTGATAGTAGATGCTGGCGAGGGTGTGGAGAAAGAGGAACACTCCTCCATTGTTGGTGGGACTGCAAGATGGTGCAACCACTTTGGAAATCAGTGTGGTGGTTCCTCAGAAAATTGGACATAGCATTACCTGAGGATCCAGCTATACCACTCCTAGGCATATACCCAGAAGATGCTAGAACATATAACAAGGACATATGCTCAACTATGTTCATAGCAGCCTTATTTATAATAGCCAGGAGCTGGAAAGAACCCAGATGTCCTTCAACTGAGGAATGGATTCAAAAAATGTGGTATATTTACACAATGGAGTATTACTCAGCTATTAAAAACAATGAATTCAAGAGGTTCCTAGGTAAATGGATGTGGAACTAGAAATTATCATCCTGAGTGAAGTAAGCCAATCACAAAAGTACACACATGGTATTCACTCACTGATTATTGGATATTAGCCCAGAACCTTGAAATGCCCAAGATGCAACTCACAGGCCACATGAAGCTCATAAAAAAGGAAGACCAAGTGGGGGTGATTCAGTTCTTCTTAGAAGGAGCAACAAAATACTCAAGGGAGCAAATATGGAGACAAAGTGAGGGACAGAAACTGAAGGAGGGGCCATTTGAAGACCTTTCCACCTGAGTATCCATCCCATGTGCAGTCACCAAAGGTAGATGCTGATGTGGAAGTCAGGAAGTGCATGCCGATAAGGGCCTGATATGGATGTCTCCTCAGAGGCCTTCAAGAGTCTGACATATTCAGAGGCAGATGCTCACAACTAGCCATTGAACTGATCATGAGGTTCTCAATGGAGGAGTTAGAGTGAAGACTGAAGGAGCTGAAAGGGTTTGTGGCACCATGAGGAGAGCAACAATACCAACCAACCACAGCTCCCAGGGTCCTAACCACCAGCCTGGGAGCACTTATGGAGGGATCCAGGGCTTCAGCTGAATATGTAAGAGTGGAAAGCCCTGCTGGGCACAGGTGGAAGATGAGATCCTTGACCTCATGAAGGCTGGACGCCCCAGGGGGTGGGAATTTTGAGGGTGGGGAAGTGGGAGTGGTGGGGGGGGGTAGGTGGGGGTTACATGCACGGAGAAGAAGGAGGAAGGGTAAGGGGATGGGGGGTTCCCGGGTGGGTGGGGGATGGGGTAAGGGGATAACATATGAAATGTAAATAAAATATCCAATAATAAAAAAAAAGAATCCTGTAGTTTTCCTATTCATGGGCATACTGGATTTTCATGGAAGGCATTCATAAAGTCATTAGAGGTAAGAAGTTGAAGAAAGGGCACAAAGAATGAGGTCTGCTGAAGTAAAGGGTGTTTGTCTTTCCAACATATGTATATGTTTGTTATTGTTAATCTAGACAATGATATGCTTGTGATTGGTAATCCAGACAATAACAGAGAGGGAGTGGAGGGAGGCAGAAGGAGAGTAAGAAAGATGGTGAGAAAGAAAGAGAAGGGGAAGGAGACTCTGGGCCTGTTTGAGATTCTTAAAGCTCAACCCCTGTAACACACCTTCTCCAATAACCCAAACTTCCTATTTCTTCCTAAATGCTTACAATAACTGGCAATCAAGCATTCAAACATGAAGCTATGGTGCAGGGGACGTATTCATTAAAACTTCACAGAATAAATAGTCAAGTTAGAACAGTAGTGGGAAAATCAGGACTTGTAGTCATACTAAGTATGGAGAGAGTAAGAGTTCAGTAAATAAATATTTTCCTTCTTTCTCATGCCTATCCATTTTATTCAGCAAATGATTTTTTTGTGCTTTGTTTATACTGTGGAGATTCACTGTGCATAAAACATGGCACCTGGCTGTCAGGATATCCTCTTGATAGAATATTGGAATAGGCTCAATTTTGTGTGAAATCTTAGAGCTTGATTTTGGAGACCAAGGAACACTTTTAAAAAAATCTGGTATTGGGTCAGGGAAAGGGAGGAGAAACAGGAGGTAGTAGAATTTGCTGGATTATGTGAGATCCCAGGTCGCTTACAAGGTAAAGAATATGCTAGAGTGGGAGCAGGATCCACCAGGGAGGAGTCAATTAACATTATGAAATGGACAAAGTGAAGGTAGACGTGTTGAAAGTAGATTTTGAAGGTAGAATTGTTGGTTGGTAAGTAGAAGTAGGTGCTGTGGTCATCTAACTTAGTACTTCTTTCTTTTCAGGATCTTAACTGACTTGTTCAAGGAATAATCTCAGTTGCTGTGGCAGTGGGATTGTTAATATTTTAAATAGGTTTCCATTATTCTTGAGAGTTTAATTTGTATACAATGAATACGATCATATTTATCTCATATTCTACTCAAACTACCCCATATATCCCCAACAAGCCCCCTTCCCAACTTCATGGTCTTTTGTTTGTTTGTTTGTTTGTTTGGTTGGTTGGTTGGTTGGTTGGATGGTTGGTTGGTTGGTTGGTTGGTTGGTTGGTTGGTTGGTTGGTGTTTTTGATAACCCACTAGGTCAAATGGAGCATGGGAAACCTAACATTAGCCATACCCTTTCCCTTCTCTAGCATCTACTAACTACCAATAGCTCCTGAATAAGGGATCATCTTCCCAATCTGTGCTGGAATATGGCTGGATCTAGCAGAGATGATCAGAGCTTCTATGTGTTTGTAAGTAAAGTGGCCAGCAACTTTATCCACCAGACAACACTTCACAGAACTTCCTACCCCATTCTCCTGATCTCACATTCTTTCAGCCTTTTCTTTCCCAGTGCTCTCTGAGCTTTTATGTTGGAGGAAAGGACATTGATATCAATGCCCCATTTATGGCTGAGCATTGAGATCTTGTTCACAGCACTTTGGACATTTATTCATCTCTCCATTGACTGCTGCCCATTGTGAAAAGAAGGTTTTCTTACCAAAGTTGAGAAAAACCTAGATGGATATTAATGAAAGTATTTAGAAGGCAGTTTGACAATGTGGCCAAATAACAATAGCAGGTTCTCTTTACCCAAGCACTTATGACCTCCCCAGCCATGGACTTTTAACCAAGATTACAACATGAAGCATGGAATTCTCTCCTATGTAGCAGGCCCCAACTCCAACCGGAAAGCAATACTTACTCTATTACATCTATGCTATAAATATATTATTAGTGATCATTTTTTACCTGGCAGGTTGGCATTGTAGCATGCAGGGTCCAGAACTGAGTAAAACTACTCATCTACCTCTCTCTCTCTCTCTCTCTCTCTCTCTCTCTCTCTCTCTCTCTCTCTCTCTTTCTCTCTCTCTCTTCTCCATAAACCTCCATAGAACACTAGTAGTATGCGAACTAGCTGACAGAGAGGATATTTCCTGGTTAATTTAAAGTTTATTTCCATTTTACAACTGAAGTATGTGGTGCCTTCATAAATTAGGTCTAGGCATGCAGTTATGGTATGTAACCACCAAGGTCAATGGCAGTAACTTATGTTGTTTTAAGGACCAAACAAATAACTTTTATACGGTGTGACCTCATGTTTTGTGCAGAGATTTTCATTTAATAACACATATCATATGAAACTTATCTCAGGTTTAATGCCTAAATAAAAGTTTTACCCAGGGCTTTCAAAATCCTGTCTTCTCAGAAGATTTGTCTTTACAATGAAATTTACACACCAATGGCTCTTAAGGCCTCATTATTTGACATGACTGAATGAATGGCTATGGAAGTTATGTGGTGTCTTACAAAGTTGCCTCTTTCAGTTTTTCACACCACACATCTTTCCATTTGTAGCGCCCTAACACAAGCTGATCTTATCTAAGACATCTATCCAAGACAAAATATATAGGAAAAAAATCTACATACAAAAACTCCATAGGGTAGAGTGTGAATTGGTCCCCTTTCTCTTTCGCCTCTAGTTTATGCCATGTGTTTCTTGAAGGAAACTTGATATAAGAAACCTCTTAATTTATGATAAATGATCAATATATTAAAATTTCTAGTGAATCATTTCAATGTTCAAGGATTGTATTATGTGCTTCCAAGTGATCTTTAGAATTCTAAAACCTAACTAGAAGCATAATTGTCTATGTTACCTCTCCCAATATTGCATTCCATATCTACCACCCCACACATACATATGTGTATTCACACAAGGATAGCAGGCTGTGAGGACGTCATGAAAAACGATCTTGTCAGATGAAGTTTTTTGCTTGTATTCTGGTGTCAGGCAACAGTGACTTACAAAACAGTGATCAATCTCTAAAGCTTAGGGAAGAGCAATTAACATTTTTATGGTATTTGTTGCTTCTAAGAACATTTTATAAATATATAATATTTATAATCCCTGATGAGGGAGACTGTGGTCATTTGTCAGACTTGCTGACAAAGGAGCTGATGCTAGCTGGACAAATGAGTCCCCAAAGGCCTTATGCAGTTCAAGGCATAGGTAGAGCACAGGTCTCCTAGCTTTTAAACCTGGTCTTCTTCCTGCTAAATTTTAGTATTGCACAGAGTTAACACTGAAATTTCCTATCCATTCTACAAGGTAAATGAGCTCTAAAGGGAAAAATACTCTTTTATTACCATGTGAGAATCCTCATGTCAACAAACCATCTAATAACATTTCTGTACAATGAAGTTATACTAAGCACTCCACTAAAAGACATATTTACAGTTGGCACAGCGTACTTGAATTATTTTCAATATAGAGCAATGGAAGTGGTTTTGCATGTAATTCACTGATGGGAAATATATATAGTTAAAAAGTTATGCAAATTTATTTTATAAGTTATCTACAGGCTCTGGGAAATATTCGTTCTTAACTTAATCATCACTGCCTGGACTGAAGTAGATCCACCCACTCCCAAACTGACTATAATGTATTCTTTATAAAGATGTACAATTTGAAATTAATTTGAGTCCTTCAGGTCAGAGAATTTATTTATAACATGTGGTGAAACATTTTATGGCCCCAATTTCACTTAAATCATATACTCAGGAAGTCACAGGAAGAACCAGGCCTACTCAGTCACCTTGTCCTTGTCAGGAGCGAGAGCTGCATCTGTGGTATGTTTTCCGTTGCTTAGGTCAATGTGTATATTTATATCTCTCTTCATATTCAATACTGCTGATGAATGTCGCTTTCATGGGAGAAAGCATAAATGAAAAGGCTGGTGTGGGATTTGGATTTCCTGTTCTTACAGCATGTACTATCGCAATGCAGTACAGAATGGGAAATGCTCTCTCTAAGCTTCAACAAAAGCTGCCCTCTGTCTTCCTGGCCTGGGTTTCAGAATTTTACTCTGGGTCAGGTTGATCTGCCCATCATATTTGATGCCATATTTATATCTAGAGAGATGTCAGAACAGGCCTTGTGATGTCCTCTGGAGATAAGAGAGACACAATCTCATGAAAAAGATGTTGGAAAGAATAAAACGATCATAAAAATGAGATGTTCTATCAGAGAAAATGGACTGTTAATGTGCTTAGTGAAATATGGAAGCAGTAGGGATCAAATCCATATTTTTGATAGCTGAGAAGATGAAAAGCCTACCTGCCTTCCGTTTGTGAGAGTTATCCTCTAATCTCTTGAAATATTCTTTGTGACAGGATTACCTTCACATGCTTAAGGCCTTGGCTACTGTGTGATGGGGGTTTAGTTGTCCCATGGTATCAGTCCTCTCCCCAGAAGGGCTGAAGGCTATCAGTCAAGTGGGCAGCATACGTTCAAGCTCCATTGTAAATACCAGGGCTAAGGTGAGTTTTCCTGGGTGGCAATACATACAATATTGTTTACTCATTGCTCTCAGGAGAGTAATGTACCCATGGCTCCCTAGGAAAATAATGGAATTTCGATGTTTAGTACCTGTAGTGGATACTTTTAGTGAATTCTATCCTAAGAAATTCTTTTATCCATTTCCTGCAGTAGGCCATGACATAACATAACTGCTGATAACAGTTCTATGGATTGTCATGATGAATTATCCCAACTGATGATGACTTTGGGAAACCCAAGTTTTCAATATTGTTTTTGGTGATTCTTTAAGAATTCCACATAGTATCTTCTGATCTTACTATTTCAATTCTTTCTCATCAGAATCTCCTTCTAGATCCTCCCACACTTCTGTACCTACCCAACTTCATCTTCTCCCTCTTAAACAAACAGAAATGTAGAGTTCAATTATATCGGCTGATTACTCCTAAGCATTTGTCCCACACTGGAATATGGTTGATATAGCCAATCACTCCATTGAAGATTCTTGGCAGCTGTCAATTGTGAATAGTTTTTGAATAGGGATGGCCTTCATGCTCACTTCCTTTCTTTTGTGCTGGGATCTTGTCTGACTTGAGTTTGTGCATGTCCCGTGCTGTGCCACAGTCTCAATGAGTTCATGTACATCTGCCCTGTTGTAACTGGAAAATGCTGTTTTCTTGAAGTCATCTACCACCTCTGGTTCAGACAATCCTTTTATCCTCTTTCTGCATGGTTTCTTGAGCCTTGAAGGGGAGGGGTGTAATAAGGACTTCTCATTATATCTGAGCATTTGAAAGCCTCTTACTCTGAACATTGACCAGTTGTTAGGAGGAAACTCCTCAACTTATAAATGGTATCCGAGAGAGGGTGGTCTTTTGTGGGTCCTAAACTAAACCTTTATTATTGTCATTTTTTTATTCCTGTGAGCTGTGTGTAAGTTTTGTGTTCCCTGCTTCATATACTCACAAAAGTGTATCTCCCTCTATCCCTCTCCCCTGCAAAGAACTGGTAAAACTTGTAACAGTAGACAGTTTTATATTTTTGAACCTGGGAGACATTAAGAAGTCACAAAACCAGAATACAACTGTAATGGAAAGATAAATGAACAAAATAGCATCTCAGTTAAGTTCTAGATTAAGCTAAAACATCCTTAGGAAAAAAATATAGAAGGCTCAGTAGAGGTCTAGGGACACATCACAGAGCTTAATGCCATAGGGCGTGATGCAAGGACTTACAGGACTTTTACTAATAAAGAGTTGACAAGACAAAGACAAAGGTAAGACAAAGCTTATTCTGATGTATAGACCATAGGATGTATCTACTTTCATAGGAAGAATGCATGAGGTCAGCTAAATTGGTCACTCTTGTGGCTGTGACTTGTGCTTTTTATTTCCTTAGAACATTTTCCATCATTCTATTACACTCTCCAGTTTGCAATTGCTTAATTATCATACACATTTTCAAGCTGAGATCAACACATTGCCATTTTCTGAAACATCCCTAATATGAACTCTCTTGTCATTGGGTTAGGCTGAGAGTAGTGTACGTGATGGTGGTGGGTGACTGTGAGGATGGCTATTACAGTCCTATTAAGAGAAGACTAGTATACTGCAGCCAGCTATTTTATACTTTTGCTTTCTTCTTTGATTTTTATTAGCTACATAACTGCAGGAAACATTCTGATGATTTGACCTTTAGACTTTGTCATTTGTAAAATGAGAACGATAACACATATTCAGAGGATGGAGGTTAGGATTACAGACAAGCCAGATCCATCATAGTGCCAACGCTCAAAACATAGCAAGTATTATCAATGGAGCCATTAGCTTTAGGAAGAAAAATAATTTAAATTTAAATGAGTACATTGCTTACACCAATTCATATATTTGAAATGAAAAATTTCCATTTCTTTTGGCAAACCTTTGCATGAGGAACCCAGTTATTTAGGTATTTCCTACCCTCAGGTGATTTGCATGAGTTTATGCTCAAACTAAGATTTGAAATCAAATTCAAGTATGCTATTTTGCAGTGTTAAAAAAAAAAGGAGCAGAGTACTGGATCTTTTCCATCTATCCCAGTCAGGCCTTTTCTTATCTCTACACAACACTCTTTTAACTTATTTAGTGTTCTCTTTCCCTCCTTTAGCTACACCAGCAGCATTGTGAAAGTTTTTATTTTTTTTCTGAGTTCTCATTATTTTACAGCATTTTGATAATTCATATGTTTAAAATGTATACTGATTGTTTTACCAAGATGATCTATGTGGTTACATGGAAATGTCTGTTTTCCTCCTTGGATTGAGTGAGCTGTATAAATATATTGGAATAGAGACAAGCAGTTGTTGACTACACTTCTGAGTACTTTAGAAAGGTTGAGCTGGTTCTGTAAACAGATGAGTTTCTTTGGTACTGATGGCTAAATGGGAACTGAATGTATCATTATTACAGCCTGTCATCACTTGACACATGGAACAAATTCTTATTTTATATGAATGTGTTTCTTTCCATGCCGAGGCTGCATACTAGAGTGGGTTTGGTTGTGTATGTTGTCAGTATAGTCTCTTTGCCTTTTTTCTACATGGCAAAAACTGACCTATTTTAATAAGCCTTTTGTTTGTTCGATACTAAGACATGAATAAATTCGTCTTTTTTTTTTTTACTCTGAGGTGCAGATCAATATTCTAGTGGAATGCTGATTAATTTAGTGAATGGAAATGAGCTGGCAGAATGCCATCCGCAAGATTTGCGCTAGCTCTGAGACATTTGCATGGGTGGATGAAATGCCCCCTGATAGAAATTAAGAGTCACATTTGCATAGTTTTGTGCCATTTGCACACATATCTCATTCTCACAACAGCTCTATGGATAGAACAAAACATGTTTGCCTTTTCTTTTTTTAGATAATAATACAAGAATATGAAGAGATAATAGCTTACCCAAGGTCACAGCATGCAGAAAACAATGTGTCAAAGGAAGTAGAGAATCATTTGTGCCATTTCATTAATGATTTCTTTTCCATATGAACTATATGTAGGATTAAATCAAATGGCATTTTGTTTCTTGATGTTCTTCTTGCTATTTTGCTATTGAAATTGAGATGAAAAGATCATAGGTCCATATTCCACTATGTTTCCACTTTCTTGAGACATTGGATGACTAGAAACTAAAACAAGGGATGATGGAATGGGTGAAGTTATTGTCACCCACCAATAAGGGGTAAAATTCACTGAAATTGAACTGTTACTGTCAGAAGGGGGTGTCTTTAAGAAACTAGGACAAGAAATATGATCAGGAAATGGTCAGGTAACTGTCTGAGATGAAAGATAAAGATGAAGTTCTTTGCGTATGATGGGGTCTCCTGTTTCCAGGAAGTATAAAAGCAAGGGGTTAGAAAGCCTCTCCTCTGAACTTCATACCAAAAAATACTCCAACATCAAACAATGAAGCTAAAGTTTGAAATATAGTTATTTGTGAACAAACATTTCCTTTGTGTCAAATATAAATGAGAGACATATTCTCTGACCTTGGATCAAAGAGAAGCAAACAAATACTACAATATAAAAACTGAATTAATCTGTAAATATAGTACAAATAATAGGGCTTATAAAAGGATCACTCTGGGCTAGATTTCCCTTGTCATTCATTGTTTGATGAGATGCTCTTGATGACCCTGTGAGGCAGGTAATAGTTTATTGGCTATTAAAGAGGACAAACTAAGGTCAGATAGGTTAAGTAGTCTGGCAAGGTTGCACACAGACAGGTGCAAAATTAGTAGCTTGGAGAAAAATATCCACGATAAGGTCTTCCAAATTCTTAAGACAATAACTATTTACAATGATTTGGTTGTGCCTTAGATACTATAAACTATGTAGTTATGAGTGACCTCACAGAGTTCAGAATAACAAATTAGGAATTATACATGTAATATAGTCCTTGAAATTCACTGTGAGCTAGCATGAAGTGATAGTCACAGGAAACTTCATTTCATGAGCAATGGGATTAACGAAAAGTTCTATGGTTAAATTTCTGGTGACAGCAATGGAGGAAAAAGCCTTACAATCTTCAGGAGGACCAAAGATCTGTAGCTTGTGGATACTACATACTGGAAATGTAGCACGGCACTACTTCATCCTCTCATAAGAGATGTCCTGCCCTCTACTAACAGAGCAAATGATCTGTAGTTACTACAGAGTGTGAAGGAGGAATGTGAGGGCAGAGATGTCTATAGGAAAGTCTCAGAATCCTGTAGTTTGAGGCTCAAAAATACCTTTCCTGTGACATGCTGTCATATGCAATAGAGTACCAATTTTCCCACATACTTTCTTATGGTACCCACTCTATTGTTGCATCAAAGTTTTTTTTAAAGCTTGGTATTATTAAATTCAAAAGAGTTTGCCTCAAACCCAAGGGGAGATATAGTTCAATCTGCCATGAGTTGATGCCTCCCATGGGTGGTGGATACCTATAGCTCTCAAACATGGGAGAGTGAGGCAGAGATATCACTTGAACTAGGACAGTGAGACAAAACTTAAAAATTACCAAGGACCCTTGATGTAATTGAATCTAATGTTTCAGGATCTCTCTCTTAATTAGATAGTATGAGAGAAAAGGAAGGAAATTCAAACATGACTGTACCTGAGTAAAAGCAGTCTGCTTATATAAGATGACATAGGGAATAAGGACGTTCATCTGCAGCAGACAAGATGCCAAGGTAATAGAGGAACTATTAATTGAAGCAGGAATCTGAAGGCTTAATTCTCAATAAGTCTGAATAACTGATTGTGTAATATTTATTATTGAGCAGGCACTGAGTGAATGTGGTAATAGGCCCATTTTGGTGTAATATGAAGCAGCTCATTTTGATATATCCTTCAGTTAAATTGGAGCTGCTGTGGATGAGCATATTTCATGTCTACATATTTCAGGTCTGCAATCTATCAGCTTTCAGTAGTGAGAAACCAAAAGTTGTGCTATATCGCTGCCCTCCAGTATGTTGGTTGTTTAGTGAAGGCCATTGCCTTTATTTTGAAGTGCCTGAATTTCTTTTCTTTTTATATTGATATCATTTTCACCCATTCCTTTACTCCTCCTGCTCTCCCCGTCTTGAACTCCCTCTCAACTTTATCAAATCTTCTTTAATTATTATTGTTACATGTATGCACACACACACACACACACACACACACACACACACAGAGACACACACGCACACAATATTTGTGTTTCCAGACTCTTCCTCTTAGAACAGTTTTCTTGGGTGGTCACTCTTTCTGTTAAGCTTTAATTTTGTCACTTTTAAAATGTGGATGGTGGTACTAAATATTATGTGACAGTAAGTAAACCAATGATTCTCCCTCCCCAAGCACTTATCAATGATATTAATTCCTCACTTGGTGGTAGGGCCTTGTTCAAGATCTCTTATCTTAGACATTGCATTAACCATACATATAGAGAGAAGATGCCATAGGAGAAATTAGAGGAGGTGATATGGGAGTGTATGTGTATAGTTCATGAAGTTTACTATGTTTCATGAGTGAATATATAAATGAAGTTCATGTACATATATATAACATTATCACAAAGTTTTCTGTTTTTTTTTTTTAAATAGAGATCCTGTGACAGAGATAGGTGGTTTAGGTTTATTGATTTGATTTTTTTTATTAATCATTCCATTTGTTTACATCTCCAATGATATTCCACTTCCTGGTTACCCCTCCACAAACTCCCCATTCTACATCTGCCCTCTTGCCCCTTCCATTTGCCTCTATGAGGGTGCCCCCACTCACCCAACCTCTCCTGCCCCACTGCTTCAGCATCCCCCTACGCTGGGGCATCAAACCTCCACAGGACCAAGGGTTTCCCCTCCCATTGATGTCAGACAAGGCCGTCCTCTGCTTCACATGTATTTGGAATCATGGATGCCTCCCTGTACACTCCTTGGCTGGTGGTCTAGTCCCTGGGAGCAGTGGGTGGTCTGGCTAGCCTATATTCTTCATCCTATGGGGTTGCAATCCCCTTTTGGATATGAGTATATGGAAGAAGTAGTAAAAACATCATATATGATACAATTGTGTTGTCAGAGCCTGAAGTCTCAAGGGGTATAGAATACAAACTGGTGACAACTAATTTTTCCTTCATGTTCAGGTGAAAGAAAAGTATGCCTTATAAAAGACTGAGAAACGGTAGCCACAGGGGTAGAAAATCAGCTGGGAAGTAAAAATTTCATAACAATGAAGACATGAATTAGGAGAACATCAACAGCACATTAGACCAGAAAGTCTGAGCAGTTAAAGTTGACTTCTAGGCAAACACAAAGTCTGTGGTGTATTAAGTTAGTAAAACTTTTCGGGAGACACAGATTGTCCCAGAAGCTTCACTTTATAAAGGTATACTTCAACTGGTGGACAAACCCTACACCTATAGGAACATTTGAATGTAACATGGTCTTTCCTTTTATAGAAAAATAAGTGAATATAACTTAAGTGTCCACCAGTCCAGAGCTAATTAAATGCCTCCTGTTTATGCACTATGGTGTAATGCACGTGTTAGCACTGAGCTCAATATTTAGTCATCAGGAGATCCTCTGAAGACATAATTGAGAAAATGGAAATTCAGGATACTGTGAACATCGTTTTGGCAAGAAGCTGAGTAAGCAGCACCTTGCTCCAAAGTGGAGACCTGCTATTTACTACTTAGAGAATCCTGGGGCACTTTTTAATGCCTGTGTCTCAGTGACCTCATGAAAATAAGCAAACATTTCCTGATCTCTCACCTTCCTTTGCTTTGCATGGCTATTCTTTGGCCTAGCCTTTCTGAATGTTTGTATTCTAAACAGCGGTTTTAATTTGGTATTTGAAATTTCCATTTTCTCAGTAACACTTTTAATTCAGCAATAAAAACTTTTTACCTCAGTCCAGACTTTTCACATCCTATTACCTACAACAAAAACAAAACAACAACAACAAAAATAAATAAAACAAAAAAGGACTTCTTTTGTCCAAAATTGTCACAAAGTTGCAATGAGGAAGGGCAGCTGTTTGCAAACAAAGGACTCTGGAGACATGAGAGATGAAAAGGGAGTCACAGAATAGACAGAGTTTGGGAGAAGCTATGTGACTAAGAGTTAAGTAGAGAATTTATGTGTGTGTGTATGCCTTATTGTGTGTGTGTTATTGTGTATATGTTTCTGTGTGTGTGTGTGTGTGTGTATGTGTGTGTGTATGTTTGTATGTGTTTATGAGATACTGAGAAGACGAGAATGAATGGGTAGGATTCTTTGACTTACAGAATACATTCATATGGAAATAAACACTATTAGAATCCACTCCCTCGGTGCATCCATACAGTGCATAAAGGAGAAAGCAATTGGAAGTAAGTTGCTTTAAGTATACCTCCTCTTATTGGCTCTCTACAGGAGAGATAATATTAGGGATTGCAAGAGTGTGGTTGGGATAGTCTAAAGAAAAACAAGTAAGGGGAACTTCTGAGAAACACCCCCTGAGCTGCTTTAATTCCTCAGCAGCTTTCTGAACCTATGTGGCTTTGGGGAAATTTACACAGGAGAGTGAGATGGGATAACAGACACCATTTTCTCCATAAGCCGTAGGAACAGAATCACAGGGCTAGAACATGGCTTTGGGGCCATGCTGCAGGCAGTCTCAGAAGAACCCCAACACCAAACAAAGTTTGTCCAGCATAGCTGTTTTGCTGCAGGCCAGTTCCAGGCAGCCAACCTATCAAAAGAAAGAATTATGTAAAAAAATATTTTGCACCCTTTTGAAAACACAGCGCCTTTATTTTCTTGTTTAAAAATATAATACAAAACACTGACTAACTCAACAAATCAGCCACAGTGAGTAGCTTCATGCATTAGCACCTAATTCATCAACATGCTGAAAACCAAACACTCGAGTTTCTTTATTTAATACAAAGAAATCTTCACCACTCTATTCAATCTACTGCCTTTCTCTTCACTCTTAATAGCTACCTCCTAGAGATTTGTTCTATAGGATGCTGAGCTGGTCCCATTATCAAAAATTAGTATTTTCTGTTGAGTATTGCAATTCATTTTGATACTCTGTTAGAAGATTTTACAAAAGTGGCATTTGTGTACATTGTGACACTCTGCAAAGGAACTGTTACTAGGGAATTAGAAATTGCCTTTTCAGAAGGGAGATTGGTTCATGGTCACACAGAAGAGCTCAACTGTTTGGAGAACTAAAATTTGAGTGTTGGCAATACTCAAGCTGAAGACACCAAAGAACAAAACCATAGGTTTAGAAAAAGAAAAGAGTCTCAATTGCAAATTTTACCCAGATTGAGTGTTCCCAGGTCTCATGCCTAGCACACTGGAGAAAGTATAAAGAAAAGCAGTGTGCATGTTTTAAAACAATTACATTTGAGATGCAAACAAAATGAAAGTCAAGGAGCTAGAGTCTTGTCCTTGGATTTCAATTTGACATAAAAATTTTATCACCTAGGACCTGTGAAGCATGATAGCTTTCCTGAATTCATCAACCACTGGTATAAACAACATCTGATATTCCATAAGCAGAGGACCAGAGCAGCATACTGTTCCTTGTCAAGAGGGCAGGGAAGGAATCCATCAATATCCTTCCTTCCAGTTCTTGCATGCATTATTCTAAGCAGCGTCTGATTGAAGGACGTAAAACCTTAGGCGTCAAGTGAGGTCATGCCATTATGGAGAATAGGTTTTAATAACACTAAGGGTCTGTGCAAAGTTAAGTCTCTCTTCTCACTAGCTGAGCTGCAGTGGTTAATTTATCTTTTCTTTCTGGTCTTTACATAGAAGAGAATGTTCATTCCTGACAACCGCTGTTATTGTGGGTGTGAAGTTATGAATATCAATAACTATACCTATGAAAATAATATAGCTATTATATTTTGGAGGCTCAATAAAAAGTATATGTTACTAGTATTGATGAACAGACAGGCAGCTAAAATGTACATGTAGTATGTGATGAAGACAAAAATAAATTTTTTCAAATACAACTGGAATTTTAGTGAGCGAAGGCCAATGAGTCTGGTTTGGTCCTCTTTGCCTCCAAATTCTGTTTATTCTTTTATGACTGATATATTTATACTAAATTGGTATCATGTATACAACAGACAAGGTATGATTTCTCATTTGCAAGTTATCTAAGACTATTGGTTCTGTAGCCAATAGCTCCTTATAGGATAATAGTCTAATGGCTACTTGACACACGACTGGAGTTTAATAAAGATGTTTAAATGAAAAGGCACAGAAATAGAAGAAGAGATATATAGAATTGATCTTGGAAATTTAGTTCTTACACAGGATGGAATTTGACTATCACTTGTCATTTTAAAAATATTTTATCTCAGTCATTTGTTGCATATGCATGAATAAGAATTACTGTGTTCTGGAATGCCCAGGGTCTGATTAATGCTTTGTTTCTTGTTATTGCACTGAAGAAATTATAGCAAAATATACTTTATCAGCCACTTCATCAGGTTCATTGATTTAGTGAAGAGTATAAGTGCAGAGCTAGAGAAGCCACCATTGCTATTCATGTGCATATGTACTAACAGTTCTGGACACTCTTTCTTTCACCAGTTATTCAAGTAGACACCTGGGCCATGGAGACGGCTCAGTGGGTGAAAAGAAACACCTGCCACACAGCCTGACAATCTGAGCTTGATTCTAGGACCAGCCTGTATGGTATTAGGAAAGAAGCAACTCCTGCAGGTTGTCCTCTGACATGCTTGTTCATGTATACACACACACACACACACACACACACCACGCATGCACATACACAAAAAATAAATAAATAAATAAATAGATAAATAAATAAATAAATAAATAAATAAATAAAAAGCCAGTTGCACTTACACTTTAAATATAGTTACAATGTGCTTCCTAGGTGAAGCCTTTTGCTTTTCCTTGAGGTGCAGTAAATGTTCTCTTTTATACTTTCATAGCTCATTTTCATGCATTGGTACCTACAACATTTATAAACCATATCATATTTATTATATTAGATTTAAATATTAATAATACATGTTATATTGTTTGTAGTTTTTATAAATTTGTAAAGTGATTTTTAATGTTGATCTAGATCTAGTTCATTTTCAAAATATCTATATGCACGGGTTATATAAAACTACTGACATTTTTTATTGATGGTGAATATGCCTGAGCTATCATTTATACTGCTACTGTGGGAAGAGAAGACATCTTCTCAGGAGATGTAAGCACATATTCAACATTTTGCTTCTCAGAACACAGCACAGTCCTTATCATATGATACTTACATTATATGCACATCATATAATGTTTAGTGGTTACAAATTGTGTCCATAGCAAAAGCTTTATTTCTCTCTTTCTTATCAAAAATAAGATCCTATATTTTGAACTCAAAAAAAGTGCAGTTGTCCTGCCTGGCTAATGCTTTCCAAGAGTTTATATATTAATGAAGCATTGAATTCAGGTTGTTTATCTCAGACTTGAAGCATCGAAATGGTTCATGCTGTGCCTGTCTTCTAAGTGCTGAGAAGCTGACTGAAGCTATTCTAGCCCCTGCCTGGCCTGACAAAGATATCAAGTAAACAGCAGAGAATTCAAGTCCAAAGATGTGGAGAAGCAGCTTTCTTCTGCATATGCACAGACACTTCCTTAATTGCTAGTTACTAAAAATGTTGGCATCCTTCATTTGCGTCTGATTCAATTGCTTCTGAGAAGTCCTTCATCGTGTACAGCCTTGGATGTGGTCAAATCCTGTAGAGTCAGTAATCTATATGAAGTCATTAACATTTACAGAATCTGTTTGTAGGTGGCAGGGGTAATTTTTCTCCAGGTACTATGTGTATAGATGACCTGCTGTCTCCTAGCCTTTTGATAACCACACTAACCCCATCCTCCTCTCTTTTTTATGACAATGAATATGTCTGAGCTATAACTTGTTTTGTTAATGTGCAAAGAAAAGATAGTTTCTCATTAGGCATCTGCTAGATAACATTTTGCATGTCAGCAAAGTACTTGCTTATTACATACACATGCAAGAAAACTTCATTTGAATTCAATCACATCCTCAGCATAAGTCTTGTTTTCTTCAGAAAACTAAAAACAAAAGCTACCCCTCCCCCGAAGAAAAACAAGTGAAAGCAAAATCCTTAGCTTGCTAGTCTCCTCAACACCATTAGGGGTATGTCTTACATCAACCTTGTAGAGGAATGATGGCAAATTGTAGTGCCTGTTATTCACTTCACTGGACTGGGTGTTGAAGAAAAGATTTCCTATGCCCTTCCCAATCGTGGACATAACCCACTGGAGACAGGCAATTAGTAAACTAATTAGTAACCTAATTAGTAAACCTCTATGATTGTCACACTCTGCAAAGATGTCATGAAAGGTGATCCTAGAGAGTACCTTTAAGGTTTAACCTATCTAAGATGGGGATCCTCAGAAGAAGGGAGGTACTGTCTACGCCCCAAGCTATGGATTGTGGACAACCCTGCTATGTATGAGGTGTATTCATTTTCATAAAACATATTTCATGCTATGCACAGGAAATTAGATATTATAGCATCCACTTTGTTGTTAGGAATTTGAAGTTGGGAGAAATTTAATAGTTTTTCCAAGAATGCAGAGCCAATAGCTAGTAGAATGAGAGCAACAAAACCTATGCATATCATAGCTAACTCCTTTTCCCTTACTTCTAGATGCTTCCTCTCTACTCAATTTATAGCATAGATGTGCCTAGAAGCCTTGCTTTTGAAGCTCCTGGGTAAAGTTCTCATGGTAGAACATTACCTCCCTTAATGTGACTCTGCAGAGGTGGTGAACATCAAGAAGTTGCTGAAGTACGATTTTCCTACAAATGAAAACCATGTGTTTCCTTAGCACCACAGGTCCCAAAGTCAGGCAAGGTCATGACTCTTGAAACAGTGACTGAAAATGAGGAAAAGCTTTTGGCTTAATGATTCACAACCCCTGCTGTACCCATACTGTCCCCAGGTGTCCACAGTGACTCTTAAAACATCACTTCATTCCGGAGAGCCATTGTTCATGTTTATAGTGCTTCTCACTCGCTATATTATTTTCTTTTTCTCTCATTCTCAACCTCCTATTCTTTCCAATGAAAACTTTGTTAGACATGGAAATTAAGGTGATGTTGGAAGTTTGAAGACATGTAGGATCCCTTGCACCAGTGGACTGCTCCCATTAAGAGGGGGTTTTCAATCTTCTGATTGGGGTTGAGGGTTATTCCTAGTCAAGTATTGAGATGGACTTAAATTGAGAAAGCAGGTCTTCCATAAAGAACCCCAATGGCTCCAGGAAAACAGGATTATTTCCTGAGTTTTAATACTAATGAATCCACAATTAAAATAGGCCATTCAGTGAAGAAGGAAAACTTTGGCCTTTAGAATCAGATGCAGATTTAATTTCAAATTAAAACCAATCTACTAGTCAATAACTTTGTATTTCTAGGCAAGATACTGATTCATTGAGCATATTTGCCTAGCTCTCAAGTGGAAATGGCATAGTAATACTTGTGTAATTGACTGGAAGGATTAAAGTTCATATATGTAAAGCTCCTGGCATGATGACTCAACATGGTATGGCTTTATCACCTGCCTGGTATTACAGTTATCACTCTTGTTGTATAACAAGGAATAGCATGCATTGCCTTGCAAGAAGTGTCATTTTTACTCATTGACTTTTGAGACATTTCTTGTTGTTCTAAGTCAAAGAGGAACTCTGCAGTACCATTCCTCTTCAGAAAACTTTTCATCTACATCAGATGCCAAGAATCAAAATGGCTAGTGATCTATGATGCTTTTGAATATATAGGTAGAATTCATGCTTTATTTGATGCAATTATCTCCCATATCAAGCCAAAACAACCTTCCAGGTTTAAGGGAATACTAACTATACAAAGACAGCACGGCTTTAGTATTATGTTTGCTTGCAAAGAAAATCTAATTAGTGCTTCCATATGACAGGTAATACAGCACATGGGACATTACAGTTGGATCATTAAACGTTACATTTCATTCTCTGAAGCTGAATATATTAGAGCTATTACCTGTTTCCAAAAAAGAATTTATAAAAGCTATTTCTATTTTTTCAACTGTAGAGATTTCCTAGAGGAAGTTACAGTCTCAGTGAATTCACCAAAAGGACCCCCATTCCTAAACTGGCCAGCATGGAAAAAGTGCTCTCAATGTGTAATCAACACCATGCCTGATTCCCGAATGAGTCCTGTATCCTTAGAAGTTTACAGTGCATTCATCATTAAGTATGTTACCAGATACCTATGCAATGGTGAAACGGAAATCCATGTAACTGTCTTTAATGGATTAAGCTTAGTATGTGGTATCTTTCATTTTCTTTAACTGCCACCTTATAATGTCTTTCTGGGGAGAGAGAGAGAGAGAGAGAGAGAGAGAGAGAGAGAGAGAGAGAGAGGGAGAGAGACTGTAGCATTAGCTTAAATATTCTTTCACACAGGTCATTTGTAATTCTTTTTAAATAGCTAAATCAATATATAGCTTCTCCCTTGGTATTCTGTCTAGAAAAATAAAGAACACAGTTTTCTTTGTTGTTTCGCAGGACAATTATGAAGTTCCATACATCAACTGTTCAGTTAACATTATAGATAAAAAAGGAAAGCAGTTAGTTCTTCCACTTCCCAATACTGTCCACACAGACTGAGAAGACAGTGTGGCTTGGCCCTGAATTATACAGCAGGCAAGCACATACCCTTTGTAATTCATTGTAGGGAGACATTGTCATCTTTATGATTTGCACTGCTGTGATTTTCATGCCAGTTTCCTTTAATCTTGATTGCAACTGCCTAAAAAACAACATTCTTTTACCCTTCCCCAATAGGCAGTACTTAGTACTGGAATTAGTTTGGAATACAGTGGATACTCAATACCAGTCTTATCACCATGAAAGTTCTTTTATCACATTTATTGTTATTATTTAGTTTATATCCCATATAAATTTTCTTACTACCAATTTAGGTACCAGTTTTGTATATAAAACATTTCCACAATCAGCCTTAAAATTATGATTGAGGATTTTAACCATTATTACTTCAAGGTTACATTCATTTTGTAAGGTTGATAATGGTGGTTTAGAAGTAAAAGGGTCAAAATATAACATGATAAGTTCCTATAGTCTAAAAAAATAATCTTTGCACACACACACACACACACACACCACATACCACCACATGAGCAATTATTCATTCTTAACCAAAAAAATAACATTATTTCCTCTAATAATTATTTATTTAACAAGTTCACATAGTGTTGTTTAGAAACTGGTAATTTTCCAATTAAGTACAAATTTTGGAATGAATGCAGTTCCTATATGCTCAAAGTGACCCCAAATCACCCAGCTCAGCAAAATAGAATACGACCAGAATTTCTATCCAGGAAAGCTGACTCTAGAGCCTTTATGTTCCCTCAATAATAATTTTTTCTGGGGGTTAGGTCATGACCAGACAGCATGCAGGGGAGTGCTGAGTCCCCTCTGTGTCCAAATCATTGGTTGCCCTGGAAACATGCAATTTTCTTTCAAAAGTCTGAGCTAGATTAAGAATGAAATTAGAAGAAAGAAATCATTGGAAATCCTGTCTCCAGAGATTTAGGAGAAGGAAAATTTAGACAGTTATTATACAAGAGAGTTAATAGCATCTAATATTGAGCTTTTATTGACTATATACTATGGGATAAATCATGTTGTGAACACTTTTGTGTTGGATAATGGCAACCTTGATCTAAGTCTTCACTTTCCTCACGAGACTGGTGTGTAAGGAGGTGGGATGATTAGCTGAAGAATGTGCAGCTGAATGACAGAAACTGTGATTCAGACCAGGGGAGCTGGATCCGGATCTTGTCTCTTAAGCACTACACTATGGTACTAAATTGAGAGACCATACAGTAAGCCTTTCTGACTGCACTAACATCTGCCTCTTCAGCTTTCATTGTTTTGGTCTACTGATTTCCTCAGAGACAACAACAACAGCAACAACAACAACAATGTCTCATTTGCTTATTTTCAGGAAAGCAATAGAGCCCAGTAAAGAGATCGTCAGTTGGGATGATTAGGAAGATACAGACAAGTATTTTGGTGATTGGATGAGAAAGGTTTCCTGCTGGATCCAAGAATGTCATTTAGTATATAAAAAATGTATTTAATACTGGGTGGAGCTCCTTTAATCCCAGAGCTCAGGAAGTAGAGGCAGGTGGATCTCTGTGAGTTTGAGGTTAGCCTGGTTACAGAGCTAGTTCCAGGACAGTCAAAGCTATGCAAAGAAACCCTGTCTCGTTTTTGACAATGAAAACAAACAAACAAAAAGTTATTTGCAAAACAGTCTGGCCATGATGTGGCCTGCTGGTATTGGATAATGAAAGAATGTTTATGATTCTTTTTGCTCTCTTTAAAAAGGCTACCTAAAAATATTCAAATTCAGCAATGTAGTGGGTAACACTGAGTAGCACACAGACTTGAACCTATAACTCACAGAATATTGGGTTTTAGATGACATAGCCAGTCACCAGTGCCTGAAAGTACAAGGGCAACTGTTCCTCATAGAATTTATTACCCTGAGGTCAAGAAAATCTTTATGATAAAAATCAAACTTGTCAATACTAACTGCTAACAGCAGCTATGGTTTTTGAAATATTATTACAGAAGGCTTAATGATTTCTTAGCTTTACAAGCAAAACATAGCCAAATGATGACATTTTAGTGAAAAGAACAATTATCTGGAATGTATTGTATTTTCATTTCAGAACACAGAAAAATGCGTTGTCAAAATATCAATAAAATAAAACTATAGATAGCCAAAAAATTCTTTAAAACATATAACACTTTTTCTTAAATTATAATATGTTAAAATGTCAAGAGTGAAAGTCTTCTCCCAAAATATTAGAGTTTATAATACAGTTATCACAATTTTGGTTAATTAAGGGAATGATAATAAGGGGCATAGCTGGCAGAATAATTACTGTAGGAAGTCAGAGAAGAGTAAAAATTTGAATGCCACAGCATTCATTTGGCAAACATGAAGATCATGCACACCACAGGGAGAGTTTTTCAGCTATTCTCAGGTTGGGTATGTCTGACATAGGAATGAAGTTTCCTGAGTTATCATCAGCATTTCAACTGTACTGGGAATGATATCGAACAAAGCTGGTAAAGATTTCAAGCATTAATGAAATTGAATTGATGAAATGTCAATGATATGCTGATCAGAAAATCTATGTTCCTGAGTTCATATATATATGTACACACACACACACACACACACACACACACGGAAATTATATAAAAATAAGCCCCATGTTGTGATGCTATGGAGACCCTATAAAAATGTATGTCCTCTGACTCTCAGTGGGTGACCTATGACATTAGCCTTTAAAATCAGCTAGTCAAGGCTTCCTGTCCCAGCTTAATCATCTCATTGTTTTGAATCTTAACTGTTAATTCATCTTAAATACTTTGAGTCTGAACTTGTCTCTTGCAAAAAATGGAGATGATGCCTGTTGTATAGGGTTGTGCTTGGATTATAAATACCTTATGACATAGTGCCTAACACATAACAGATACACATTAAATGCTACTAACATTTCTCTTTCTCATAATATTATTTTAACTCATCTGGTAAAGGCAGGGTATCCTTTAGACTATAAACTGCTTGTATTTTTTTATGCCAATGTAGTACCCTAGCAAATCAGGTAAATTAATACTAAATGTGAGTTGAACAAATTATATAATATTTGAACTACAACATATAATGAGTAAGACAATCTCATAGTTGAAAGTACAAAAAATAATCCAGAACTTGGTAATCATGTTTTATTGGCCAGAATAATGGATACTGTTGTTTTTTTAAAGTCTATATTGTACCTATCAATGGCACTAAAAGTTTTGTAGGTGTTATCTGTAAGGATCATAATGATCCTGCAAACTAGATGTTATTTTCAGATATAAAACCCCAAATTCCAAGGATTTAAATCACTTGGACAATAAGTCATAACTGGTAAATAGAAGAATCAGAATAAACCCTGGACTTCTGGACACCAATATCATCATCATATTATCACAAATAACATATAAATTACTTTGATTATCAATAGTGGGTCTTATTAAAAGTAACATATATTTTATAGGAGTTATCAGATGTTAAGATAAATCTGTAGTTGGATAATATGAGTATAATAGATATAGATATTAGCCTGAGAAGGAAATAGAATTCTAGAAGCTTTGGCAAAAGAATAGTTGTGAGGTGTGGTTGTATTTATGTATGCATTCCTAGGGTGTGATCTGAAGCACAATTTGATTTGATCCTGAAAGTTGACCTTGACACTCTTGGAGACTGCATGCTGTGACTATATATCCCTTTTATCTCTCAGGAAACAGTCAAAGATGGAAGGATAATTACATATGCAGTGTCCTCAGTCATTCAAGGATGCCCACAGAATTTCTTGTTTCCAGATTCTACCCAATGTCTTCTAGATTTTCTTAAACCATGTCAAGCTGGATGCCTTCACTTTATGACTGGACTTTTACTTTTTCTAGCTTTCTATTTAGTGAAAGCAGGACCTATTCATTGTTAAGTATGACAATTCACAGTTTTTGTATGTGAAGAAAAAGCTGATAGCATGGTCGTGTGGTGAATGCCAAAGATGTTCAGGACAAAGGTTTTAGAGAACAAAAGTTTCCTCTCATCTTTTAGCTTATGTTTTCTAATCTGGTAAATGAAAAAGATATGGAACATATGAAGAAAGTCATGAGATGCTGTGAGGAGCCTTAGTACTATAAAACACTCTAGGCCCTCCATTTTTACCCTTTGTCACAATGAGAGTTTTAAGAAAAATATTAAGATAGATGTACAATTAGAGAGAAGAAATGGATTTCATATGTCTTTCTGCTTATATTTAATTTATAATCCTGCTTATTTGACTAATAATTATGTATTAAGAATTATTATACACAAGAACCCAAAGTTCAAGCCTGTAGGTTATTTGTGTCCTAAAATGATTATAGCATGTGTAGATCTTAAGTTTGCAGTGAAGAATAGGGATGGTCATAAAGAGTGAGTCAGAAGGAGGCTGATTCTGTAGCAAGAAAGAACTAGTCACAGCCCTCTTATTAGCAAGGCTACATTGAGCTTCTTGATCAACGCTATACAGTGGGATCCATCCTTTAGGTTCTGCCAGTATGTGTGCTCTGAAGAAAGTTTTGTTTTCTCCAGGATTCCCTACTTGCTTTCCATAGAGGTCCTTGTTGAGATTTTCTGCTTGGTTGAATTACTATGCTTTAAGGATGAGCTTCTGAATGTTCCCCCATAATGAGAGTACTTCCCTGTATGGGACTAGGTATGAGACTTGAGGTGTTTAGGAACCATAGTGTGAGCAAGAGCATCCTGTGTGATTTTTTTTTATTGGATGTTTTATTTACATTTCATATGTTGTCCCCTTACGCCATCCCCCACCCACCCAGGAACCCCCTATCCCCTTACCCCTCCTCCTTCTTCTCTGTGGATGTGACCCTTACCTAGCCCCCACTCCCACTTCCTCACCCTCAAAATTCCCTCCACTCTTACATATTCAGCTGAAGCCCTGGATCCCTCCCTAAGTGCTCCCAGGCTGGTGGTTTAGACCCTGGAAACTATGGTTGGTTGGTATTGTTGCTCTTCTCATGGTGCCGTAAACCCTTTCATCTCCTTCAGTCTTCACTCTAACTCCTCCATTGAGAACCCCATTATCAGTTCAATGGCTAGTTGTGAGCATCTGTCTCTGAATATGTCAGACTCTTGAAGGCCTCTGAGGAGACATCCATATCAGGCTCTTATCAGCATGCACTTCCTGACTTCCACATCAGCATCTACCTTTGGTGACTGCACATGGGATGGATACTCAGGTGGAAAGGTCTTCAGATGGCCCCTCCTTCAATTTCTGTCCCTCACTTTATCTCCATATTTGCTTCCTTGAGTATTTTGTTGCTCCTTCTAAGAAGGACTGAATCACCCCCACTTGGTCTTCCTTCTTTATGAGCTTCATGTGGCCTGTGAGTTGCATCTTGGGCATTTCAAGGTTCTGGGCTAATATCCAATAATCAGTGAGTGAATACCATATGTGTTCTTTTGTGATTGGCTTACTTCACTCAGGATGATAATTTCTAGTTCCATCCATTTACCTAGGAACCTCTTGAATTCATTGTTTTTAATAGCTGAGTAATACTCCATTGTGTAAATATACCACATTTTTTTAAGAGGGATTTTTAAGAGGGTGCTACTGTCACAGCCAGGGTCCCATTTGATTCAGGGTACCTGTCATGTCAGGCCCACACTGGGAAAACTACAACTTTTCCATGAATATTACAGCTGCTTTGTAACTTTTGAAACATTTTAGCGATGGTTCCCACTTCAGCCATCTGCCTGCATTCCAGTTTTCATACCTTGGCCTCCTGATTGCTCAGCCGTTGAGGCTGCTACCATTCTTCTGCCTGGCATGGTTACTGAAGCAGTTCTCCTGTCTCTGCTGCTAACCCCTTAATGTACTCTCTGCTCACACAGAGAGTTCAGAAAAGAATACTTAAGAGCCTTTGTGCCCAGAGCAAGAACTCAAGGAGAAGACTTTAAGGTAGTATAGTCCAGAACCACTGAGTAATCCTGATCATCCGTTGTATACAGCTTGAGAAGAAGTGTTTAAAGCAATCATGGCCATTTGTCTGAACCATTAGAGATATTTGTCTGTCTGTTTGTTTTGTTTTGTTTACCAATTACAACCTTGCCTCTCAGCAGCAGTCAGTGGTCCTTCATGTAGAGTGCTTCAACTCTGACCATGATGGAAATGGTTATGGCATCATCTAGATTTCATCCAAGATTGTGACAGAAAAACGTCTGATGCAAACAGTTTTAAACAGCTCTGGCTGAGGGTGTTCCTCCATGAGCCAAGTAAATCAGCTCCAGTCTTTGCAGAGATGTCTCAAGGCACTTGTGGAGTATTGAAGATGTTTGGATGCTGGCAAACAAGTAGACCAGTTGACTGCTTGACAAACAGGACTTTCATTCCTGACAGCCAGGACAGTAACAGAGAATCCAACACTTGCCACTTAGGAAGCCAAATTGCTGTCACCCCCAATATCTTTGCTTATATACAGAAAAAGTGGATATCAGAAGGATTGCTTATAATATAAATTTAAACAACTAGCTATTAAAACCAACAGCAATTTTAACAAATTTTAACAGTGTTTTACTAATTCTTAAAACCTGTATAGTGCCCCAGAAAAAGGTGAGTCCCCCTTATGTGTCTACTTTTACTTTAGAAAAGTCCCTGTGAATTATAAATCACCGTAAGACACTATCTTGCCTGTAGTAAACTGAGAAAAGTAGCTATTTTGGAAAGAGGATTTTTCTCATTTAGAAGAAAGTTTAAAATACTCTTATAATTCCAGCAGCAATCCAAAAGGCTCATGGCAGTCCAAACTATGAACCTTAAAGCTTGAGTTATCAAATCATTTCAATAGCTATCTCTGAAAATAGATTAACTGTATTACAAGAATGACATGGACTTGGGTCAGTGACTTGTCTCTAGTGCTAGACTTGACTCATTTAGAAGAAGCTGGGTATTTTCAAACATAAATCTGAACACGTCACCTCATTGATTACTACTCCCTTAGCACCATTTGTAACATGAGGTCAAATCTGCATGTTATTTTTGTGTCCCTTTCCCCCGAGTTTCAATTTGTCCAATGAGCACTCTTTCATTTCTAGGTCAAATAACTAAAACAAGAAGATTCAACAGAAAATTGTATTCACAATGTTTTTTCTTCAAGCATGAGGAAATAACCTATCAGCACATATTACCATAAGGGTTAGAGCTACTTCAGTGAAATGATTGATGAGGACTGGTTTGGTTTTACCTGTAGAAGGAAGAGCAAAATTGATAGAATCCCCACGGTGTATGCTGTGCTTGTCTATGAAGCTAAGCTTTTGATAAAATGGGTTTGTGTTTTTGTGCTTAAGGTCTGGTATAAATATTTCAACATAATATACCTCTATTCAGTATTTTGATATTCAAATCTGATAGTGGACAAGACTTCACACAGAAATGTTGAGTATGAAAAATGTTTTCCTCTTACTGACGAATGTGGTTTTGAGTGAGAGGGTATGACAAATCAAGCTTACTGAATACATACTGTAGTATAGAGCTTTCTCCTCTCTTTTATTTAATTTTCATATCAACCTATAGAAACATAGTTCTATTCAAAATTTCGCAAGAAAAAGATATATCAGAGTAATAAAATTTCTTGTCCAAAATTACACAGGTAAGAAGTCCCAGGGTCAAACTATGTGCACACCCATGTCCTCCACTTCTATCATCCTTCTTCTGTCACAAGGTGTTCAAAAGAGCTCCCATGTTTCTGGACACTTCTTTTAATTTTCCCTTTTTAGAGAAAGTTATTTTCTTCATCATCTTCATCCTCATTCTCATCCTAATTTTACGTGTGTTGAGGAAGTGTTGGTAAGAAGAGACATGGCATCTTGTCACGTAGGCTTGAACTAGAATTGTTGTATAAGCTCCTGGGTCTTAAGATGTCTTGAAGACATGAGTTTCCTGATTGGCTGTGCTGTGGCTCCTGTCAAT
>NW_021604648.1:9735514-9742346 GCF_004785775.1 Grammomys surdaster | reverse complement strand
ACATGAGTTTCCTGATTGGCTGTGCTGTGGCTCCTGTCAATTAGCATAATAGATCTACATAGGCATTGTTCTGGAGACATTTAATCGATAACAAAGGAGTATCAGTAAAGTGATACTGCCATTGGAGGTTTTCTTTCTGAATCTTTTATCTTTTCTCTACAGCAAATTGTTCATCTCTTTAGAAATTATATAACAGTGCAGGAGGGTCAAGAAGTTCAACTTTCCTGTATCCACTCTGCTTAACAGCCTCTCACTTTCATTCAGTTGCTAGGCAAACCTTAGAAGATAGATTGACTGTGTCTTGTAGACTAATTACCAATTTAAGCCTGAAAGAAATAAAAATGAAAACTAATTTGACTCCACAAGGAACTCTTTGCAGTTTTCAGCTTCATTAGAATTTCCATTTTCTACCCTTCTATTCTAATAAAATAGATAAAACTAAATATGTGTCGTTTTATATTAGAACTCCATCTGAGGACCAATCAGAATTCTGCAACAGAAAAGCAAATGATAGTCCCATTCTCAATGGCTGGCATTCGTTTCAACCAAAAAAAGGCTTGTGACTGACTGTGGTTGGTAAACAAGTGAAATTGAGTACACAGACAGATTGACATGGGAGCTAAAGATTGTTATGTCCTCAGTCCTATAAGCCATTGCTAGAGTAGGCAGAATCCAGACCATGGAAATAAATAGCTGAAGTAGATGTTAATGGGAGAACATTGAAAAATACACCATTCAGTGAAGAAAAGCAGATTAGACAGTGTGAATGGGATCACAGTATCCTAAGGAAATAAATGTGTCAAGACTCTTCTTGAATGGCAAATTATGAATTTATTTTTTAAACCAGTTTTTTTTATTATTATTGAGTTCTTGCAACAGTTACCATAGATAAATGGATGTGACATAGTTAGTGCTATGATAGATGGTATTAAAAAAGTAAATGCCCCCGGGCGGTGGTGGCGCACGCCTTTAATCCCAGTACTTGGGAGGCAGAGGCAGGCAGATTTCTGAGTTCAAGAGTTCGAGGCTAGCCTGTTCTACAGAGTGAGTTCCAGAACAGCCAGGGCTACACAGAGAAACCCTGTCTCGAACCCCCCCCCAAAAAAAAAACAGAAAGTAAATGCCACTGTGTGTGGTGGCAAACACCTCCAATCCCAGCACTCAGGGGGCAGAAGCGGGTGGCTCTTGATGATATCAGGACCAATCAGTCATAGAGGTGTGAGATCAGACAAAGCTATGTTATGAGACCCTGTCTCAAAAACATGATAAAAGGAAAGAATGTGTGGGCCAGAGTAACCACACTAATAAAACAAAGCAACAGCCATATATATGCATATACATATATATGGTTGATATATATATGGTTGATATATATATATATATGTATATATATATATATACACATACATATACATATACATGTATATATATATGGTTGATATATGTATATGGTTGATATATATATCCTTAAATAAGACGGTGGGACGAAATTGTCATAATAACACTTTAAAAAAATAAATCTTGAGCATAGCCTCAAACTCAGAAAAAGAATAGAATAACTTCCCAAAACAGATTTCATTATTTTTTTATTGTGTGTGTGTGATTTTTGTTTATTTATTATCTTTTGTTTTTGATACAATGTCTCTCTAAGAAGTAGCTCTGGCTGTTCTGGAGCACTAAGAATTCTTAACTACTGAGACATTCCTCCAGCCCCTAAAGATATATATTTATATTCACAATAATGATAACTATTTTTATTACTTTATATTTGTTTTCAAACTTATTTGTTTGTTTGTTGTTTGTTTGTTTATTTATTTATTTTGTGTATGTGTGTGTGTCCACATGTGGAAACCAGAGGACTCCTTTCAGGAATAGATTCTCTCTTTTGACCAAGTAATTTCTGGGATCTCTTGGTGCAAGCTCCTTTATCTTCTGCTCTTCCTTGACAGCCCTTCATTTTTGCTTTTTGAAGATTCTCTTTCTTAATTGAAAAATGGAAAAGGATCTGCGGAACTGGTTCTAAATGGTTCCTTTACTTCTTTTGACCTCTCCTCTTCCTTTCCTTCCACCTACTCTCTCATTCAGGCAGCCTCCTTTGTAGCTTTTCTTATTCCCCTGCTCTCCCTCTCTCCTTCATGTCCACACATAAGTGTGCATTATGTGCAGTTTTTATGTGTGTGCAGATGTATGAATATATGTGAGCCCTAACTTTGTTCAAGTTCTTTGGACATGGAGAAATGGGAATGAGAAAGATAGTTACAATACCTTTCCTCTAAAAATAAGACTAGAGCTTAGAAAGGGGTTATCAGAAACTTGTTGAATTTTAGAGCCTAAGAAAGAACTTGAAATTTTTGAAGTTTTCAGACAAGGACTGGAAACTTTTTTCTAGGCACAGCTGCCAGGATGATCAAATGAACCCAGCAGTGGAGGGTCTCAGTTGGCCCCTAAGAGCTGTCAGCTTGAAGCAGTTGGAGACATCACCAGTGACAGCTGCTAGCAATCCCACAGTTTCTGACTGAAGTGGGTTAGTTTAGACGATTACATGAGAAAAGAAATCAAGAAACAGAAGAAAGTACATTTTTATTCTCAAATAATTCTTAAAATAATATATAATTTCTATAACCACTAGATTCTGAGTTGACACTTGCTGCTTTGACAGAGAGATATGCATCCAAAGGATGTGAGTAGAATTTTCTTATAAAGGTCAGAAAATCCTCCTTAAATAAAATTGGCTACTGTGTTTCAGGAATTGGGAGACTCTGGGAAATAAAGAGTAAAGGTTATATTATAGTTCACAGGCTGTTGCAGAAGAGGAAGGATTCATGGTGTAAATACATAATTTGGAAACCAAGTGTTCTTGGTAAAAAGCCTGGGAATGTGTACAAAGCTAAGGGGCTGTTCAAGACAAACTGAGAAAGCCTGCTCTTTGAGCTAGACAATATTTTCTTCCTTAACCACATCTAATCTCTTTGGCAATCTTTACACACCAAACCATGCAAATTTTCTTTCTTTTGTTCATTTTATAGTTTGTAATTAGTTCATTGATTTTATTATAATTTTATTTTTTTAAGATTACAGTATAATTACATCATTTTCCCTTCCCTTTCCACCCTGCAGCCCCTCCCATGTACCCTTCTTTTTTCAAATTTATAGTTTCATTTTCATATGTGTGTGTGTGTGTGTACATATACATACTTTATATTCCTAAGTATATGAATACAAAGACTACACCAATAGACATGCTATAGTGGAAAGGGGAAAGCTCAACATGAGGCCTCAATCATAGGGGAAAACAAAACAAAACAAAATCTCATTCATTTTTGAGAAAAACATCTAATCCAGAATGTCCTCAAAACCCCTATGTTGGTAAACTTGAGCTTCCAATTCTCTGGTTTATACCTCCCACATCCTGGGATTTGTGGATGGGTTTGTGCAACCCACTACTGACTGATTGCTGTCATTAGACATTGTTATGCCTGGAAACACAAGCAAACAGGAGCTGTTTCCTCCAGTGAGTCTATTTTATCAAGGGGACAGGTGAGACAGCTGCTTTCCTATATACCATGTGACTTTTGAGATAGAGGTATATGGGTCCCTCTAAAACTAGACTGTAGGGATTCTTCAATCATATGTGCGTTTGTGAGATTTAGAGAAGAAAAAATAAGAAATATGTTAAATGGAGAACAGTCTAGGTAGAAGATATAATATATTCAGGTAGAAAAAGGGAACAGCATATGGATCGTTTTTCTTTTTCTTTTTTTTCAATAAGAATATGGATCATTCTTGCAATAAGAATATCTTATATAGTTAATATTAGACAATATAAAGATAGAATTTATCAAAGGATAAACTCTAGTGATAGATAAATTCCTGACCTCCTTACTAAAAAAAAAATTTTAATCAACAACTTACTCACTGGTCAGTTTTGTCAAGGAGCCTGCTACTGTTTCCAAAGAGCAGAGAGCCCTCCAAGAGCCGAGATGATGCCACAATTTCTTTGCATGACCTGCAAGCAGTGTGCTTGACAAAACAGCTCCTCAGAGACTGAGAGATGGTTGTTTGCATAAATTGCTTAATAAGCATGGGAACCAGAGTGACTATGAATCCCCAGAACCCACATAAGAAGCTAGGCAGGTATGTCAGCTGCTTGTAGTCTGAATGCCAGAGAAGAGACAGGAGACAGCCTGGTAAAGCTGACTAGCTAGATCAGCCGAAACTAGGAAAACTCTGGCCTCAGTGAGAGACTCTCTGAATAATTAAAGGAGGACATCTTTGGAGAATGACACTTAACTTCAGTTTCATGCCTCCAAATGCACACATATGTCTGCATTCAAACCTGCGCTCACATGTATGTTGACATACATGCAAACACATAGACACAACACATTCAAACTGTATGCCAACACACACATATAGGGGTAATTAATATTCACAGTAAAGTTTTGGGAAGTTCTACATACTTCTGCATTTGTTTAGGATGTCTACAGGTACTAAGCATGAGGGAAACCAGAAATGTTAAACACTCAAGAATTGCCTTCATACAAAGATGTCTAACCTGTTTTCTACTCAGAAGGCTGAAAAGAGAGTAGTTAATATCCTGGTGATCTCTGTGCTATCTGTATGGCCATACCTCACCTGCTCTCCAGACCTTTATCTTTACCCTGTTTACCTCAGTGAATCTACAGAACTATCCTATTCAGATCCTTATCAGGATCATTGTTTACCTTGAACCTGTTTCTTCAGTCAATCAACAGAACCTACTCTTATGGAAGATGTTATGTGTACCTTACAAGAGTTTTGATGTAGACCTGTCTTAAGCTTTGTTGTATGCATGGAATTAAGTTAATTATCATCAGAAAACTTTCCTTCAAAATTGCACTGTACTCAAAAATATCTAAAATAAATTACCTGGTGTCAGACTCTTGCAGTTTGAACCCAGAGCAAGTACTGAGTAATATTGAACCTACTTTTCTTCTTGATTTCCCTGGTTTGACACTCTACTCACTGTCATGTTTGCAAAGAACCTACACACACTTAAGCTTTGGAGAATAAAGAATTTAACATGTTCAATTAAATTTTGAAATTAGAATACAGTTATATTTGTTTCCTCCCTTATGAATGTTTATGTGTGTGTGTGTGTGTGTGAGTGTGTGTGTGTTACACATGCATTAATATAATTTGTTGAGTTCAATAGTGTTGCTTATATGCATATGGTTCAGGGATGATCACTTGATATTGGATAACCAATTAGGGGTCTATTCACAGGGAAGACTAATCTCTAGCTCCCAGCATGTCTGGTACCAGAAACCCACCCAATTCCCCATGGGTAGTAATGTCATAGAACTTAGAGGAGAACCTATTATCGCCACTTTACTAAACCAACAAAATTCTATGTTATCCATTCTAAATACTTACCCTTACGATCAGAGATAAGTGAAGTTCTCAACTCTCATTAGAGAAATTTTTTTCTGCACTCAACAAATATGATTACAGAAAGTCACAGCTGCTAAAATTCAAGAAAATAACTGATCATGGTGAGACTTCCACCACTGGATACATGTACAACTCAATTCCTGAACCTAAGACATAGGGAACTTCCAGAAAGTGGAGGTGGAAAGATTTGAAGAGCCAGAGACTAAGAAGTTGGCTGTGAAATTGGATATTCATGGTTAATTCTTAGTATATTACTGTAGTCAGTACACATTCAGATCTTTATTTCCATTATATATAATGTTTACAATAACAGAACAATTAAGAATGATGCAATCAAGTACAGATTTGATGTTTGACATCTGTAGTAAGGATGACCAATTCTGTAAGGACTCAGAGTTGGAAATTATTTTCCCTGTACCTTCTGAGTAAAAGAAAGTTTACATTCATCAACATTTTGTTAGTAATGATACAGGAAGCTACATGAATACCAAATAAGACTGTTGAATAAACGATTCGTGTCATGCTGTATTTAAAACAAATACTTCAGAAATTGCCAGTTTTAGGCTGCTGGTGTAGTGTGTTCTGGATATTTTAGATGTGTAGTCGCTGACTCACTTGGCCTCCTGAGATGGTTTATAAATATAACAAGTGTGGAGGAGAGAGCAATTCTAGAGTGCCGCTTAGAAAACCTTGGGTTGTGTCAAGGGCTTGTTGCTCATGCACTGGTTGCTTTCCCATAGTCACTTCCGGCTAGTACAGAGATTAACTTTCTTTCAGGATTCCACGAATCTTCTGGCTGTGTTTCCAGACAGTGCCCTTTTCATTATAAGAACTTCTCCCTCCAACCCCCAACCCCCATACACACCTCTGCTTTCTCCATTTCAAATCAAAGTACTTTTTTCCTCTTTGACATCGTGAATCTATGCTGCCTTCAGAGCTCTGAGTCATTGGCAGTGAGTGGCTCCCCCAGTTTTCTGTGTTGGGTCCCACATACTTCCAAATGTGCACATTTGCGTGGTGAATCAATGATATGGAGGAGGATTCCAGCAACTATGGCCCTTCCCACTGCCTGCACAGGCTGCCCATGATTTCCTCCCACCCATATGTCAAGCATTGAAAGTGAAGAGGAATTCTGTCCAGTATGTTGTTTGCAGAGATACCAAAGGGGGTAAAAACTCCTACCCAAAATGATGCGCCTTTTCTTTCACATAATGTAAACTTGTAAAATATTGATGGGTTTTAAATCTTCTCTTAAAGATCTGGTACATATTTTAAAAGACCACAGGGAAAGGAATTTGGCTCAATACTAAAGCACTGGCCTAGTATATTCAATCTATATAATCTATAGATATGAGAGAGAGAGAGAGAGAGAGAGAGAGAGAGAGAGAGAGAGAGAGAG
>NW_021604648.1:9723805-9735504 GCF_004785775.1 Grammomys surdaster | reverse complement strand
GAGAGAGAGAGAGAGAGAGAGAGAGAGAGAGAGAGAGAGAGAGAGAGAGATCTTTATATTATTTAATGGAGAGGCAATCTACTTGCAATGTAGAAAATCACCATAATAAAATACCAGGTATACAAGTCACTCTGCTCTTAAAATACTTCACAATATACAGCAGCAATCACTGCTAAAGCAATTGTTCAGAGTGATAATAACATAGACAATATAATATAATTGACATTTAGTCGTTTATCCTAGAACCAAAGATCTGCTAAACTTTACATGGAAATGTCAGGGAAGTAGACAATGTTAATATTGCATTTGTGTTGTGCTTGTCATTAATCCTTTATGGTAATATGATCGACCATCTAAGTCTCCAAATCAGTTACCTTCCCTACTACACTGCAGCCTTGTTCATCATGGAGAGGTGCCAGGTTTAATAGATCAAGAAAACAGTCAAAGCTGTGTGTGACTTCAGACTTCAAATCTTTCTTCACACTGGTATTTTTAGAAAAGTGTCTGTCACTGGATCTTAAATAATGATAATCTAGGCCAAAAGTGTTTCTGTCTGAACTTTTAGTATTTTTATCACATTCCTTCAGTAGAAATGAGGTCTGGCTTTTGTGGGTCCTAAAATTGTGTTCTCTGAGTACCTATATGTTTCAAGCAAATGCTCTCTGAAGAAATACTAGAACATCAGAACAGATTTGATTTCTAATTTCTAGGTGACACATAAACAGTGTAACTTGAGCAGGGAAACTACATAATTAACCCAGTCATGGTGGTAACTAGTTATAAGGAAGCAATGCACACGCAGCCCTGTGCAGAACAATTGGAGCAGACGGTTTTGCACTCCAGCACACTTGCTCGTTCCAACTCCCCATGCACTGTCAGGGAATAAAACTCTCTGTGATGGATGGTATTTTAAGAATATCTACTCAAACAGTGACAATAAACCTTAGGTGTTTTTTTTTTATTCATTCTGCAAACTTTTAATGACTTTGTAATTAGGTGAAAATTGGATTCTTTAGAATCATTAACTGTATTGTTTGCCTATGTCATCATGCTATTCTTACATGGAGGGAGTGCTGAGCATCTGAGGGAAACATACCATTTGGTCTGTGAGCATTGTGAAAATGCTGATAAACAAGCAAAGGGGAAGTGCCATAGAAAATATCTGCTCCCCTGTTTCCATCTTTGCTGTGTGACAATGGTGACCTTGATGCATTGTTATGTAAATAAGAATGCGTTTGGTAGACCCCATGTCTCTCTTAAACCATATTCAATCAGTATGTGGAGATCTAGTGCATGTTTCAACCACAATGGTCATCCTTATTTTACTTAGTAGTCACAATTACAGAAATAATCATAAAAATCATTTGTTAGACATTAATTGAGTCTCAGGAAGTGTCTGAAACTCTGTATGTATCATTGAAATAATTGAAGTGGAATATTTTCCCAATTTAGAAGCAGCTATAAACACAGTGGCTCTGCTTGTTGCAGTAGTAATAGTATTAACAAGATTGTAGTGACAGCTTTGTTAATACCACAGGTTCTCTGTGTAGTTGTGGAACGGACAGTGTGGTTTTTTCCTAAAGCCTTTAAAAAACAGGAAACTATGTTATTCCTAAATCTTTGATTCATTGAAGTAAAGTAAATGCAGAGATATCTGGTGATAGACATTATTCAATGATTACCTATCATGGTTTATAGTATTAGTATGAATCTCAGTGAATACTTCCTGAATGCTGACTAAGAACACTTAGAAAGACACTTAAGATAGAAGAGCAGAGGCACTCCAGCCTCTACTTAAGACCAAATAGAGAAGAATGACAATAAATTACAATGTATTATCACAAGATCTTAATACTCTAATGATTGGGTAATCTATATAGAGAAAAATATGTTTTATTTATGGCACTTATGATAATGCTAGAATCTGTTTCAGATTAATCTAATAATTTGATTTAGGAAGATTGGGACTGAATTTATATATAAAATACTGTTTATATTTTAAAATATTATATCTTAATAATTATTTTAATAACTCAAGTAGAGTGTGATGACCATGGGATTTAGAAAGTGATGTTTGAATTCAGAAGGTCCATGATTAGTACTAATTCAGTAAACTTTCCAGACCATTTATTCATCTCTAGTAATGTTCTTCCCTAACTCTGGCATTCTTTCATGGATTCCATACTATATGAGTTGTCTAATACTCAAATCTAGAACATGATATATGTGCGCTGAATATTTTTGTTGTACATAGCTGAAAAGATTGGGGAAATTTATGAAAAAAATAATACTAAGGATTTGAATAAATGTGTATGAGAAATGTGTCAGAAAGTCTTCCAGATCCTTCTTGATCATGGATCACATGGCTGCCTTAAGTAGATGTGTATAATAGGAATTTTTAGAATCATGCTATAGTATATGCAGTAATCAGAGGGAATCCATCCATCATGATGCAGAAGAGCACTGTAATCAAAGAAAATACATTTTGTAGAATAATTTGCATATGATAGGATGGATGAGAGGCATGGATGTAAAGTTGAATGGAGACTGCAAGTAACAAGACTTGGGCTGGCAAGGATACAGGGTTTGAGAAAGTGGATACGAAATAGAATACTTACAGAATATTCAGAAATTGATTCATGCATGTCCAACAGTCCTCTGAAGCCACCATAGATTTTGCACTGAGGAAATGTCCTATGAAATAGATAAAGGCTTTCAACATTTCTCTATTCAAAGATTGATGTACCATTTAGCCTATAGTGAATTATTTTCTCTATAGCTGTAGTAACTAACCCCTTATCCTGAGACCCATCATTTCTTCTGTTGTGAATATCAATACCCACTCATATACATGTCTTTGCTCTTTAAATGCAAGCCTAAGAGTTGTACTCACTGTGAAACCCTCTTTGCAATGGTATCTCCTCCACTGACTCAAAACAACTAACACATGTAGCTGGGACATAAGTCTCTTACAATTATTCATCAAAGCAATGTGTGCAATCTGCAGTCTATTTTAAGATCAGATTCTTTTCAAGGATTTATAAGTAAACAAAGATTTGGAGGTGGGAAAGATGGTCAAGTTGTTAGGAGAATTTGTTTTTCTAGAGGACCAGATTTTGATGCCTAGCACCTTTGGCCACTCACAACCAACTGAAACTCCAGATCCAAGGAAGCCTACTACCTTTTCTGCCCTCTACCAGTTCCTACACGTAGGTGGCATATATCCACAGAGATAAAGATACAGTCCCATACATAAAAAAAATCATATCTTGCAAAAATAGCATTTGGATTTCCTATCCAATATTTCCTGTGTTTATCCTGTTTAATGCCTGGTATTAGTGACCAGTGCTGTAGATGGTGAGGTATAGTCATACATGTTGCCTGCAAAGGCTATGATGGCATAACAAGGTGGCTATATAGAATATTTTATCTTTCTAAGTCATTCAAAAACAGAGAATTCTTCAAGATAAAAGTTACTTGCAAAATATAATTCTTTTTCACAGTTAAGGAAGGTAGTTCTCTGTCTTCTATCATGTTGTATTTTCCCAAGGGTGCTTTTGAAGCAAAATACCTGAACACAGATCCACCCATTCTCTGTGAACACTTGATAAATTATATATCAAGCAATAACATTTGATGGTAGAATGTGTGGTAGGTCCATACCATTTGCATTTTTGTTGGCCTTTAGGGAATAACAACAACCTCAAAATATTGTTTTTCCAATGCACAATTTCAACAAGTAACTTTGACCTGTTCTTTCTCTTGTAATTTCAGAGAGGGAATAGTGCTAAGGCTTTGGATGGATTTATGGTAGGACTGTTTTCCAGCCTTCTCTGTTAATGATTTTCAGCATGATAGTGTTTTCAGGAAAAAAAAATTCCCTTAAGTATCTTTCATGCTCATTCTCATGACCTCATTGTTTCTAGGATGCAGGTACTATAGATACCCATCAGTTTCAGTTTCCACTGCTGCCCATTTGGATTGAGAAGGATGCCAGCTAATTGCTAATGCCTCTGAGTAGGACTCAGCAAGAACTCAGTGTATCAGCCAGTACCTACTGCTTCTAGTTTACTTCTAAACTGCATGCGTATTTATTTCTCTCTAAACACTTATTGGTGACCAATGAGCACATTTCTCTATGGGCCTAATTTAATTTTGATGCCCCATAAACATTTGATTTAATGAGTGGATAAGAAAATGAAGTATACCTTGAAGGACCATTTAGTTTTTAGGAAACAAAATGACCCTTCTAACTAGATAAGGTAATGTATACTTCTTCTACATTCTCAAACCTACTGTTTAGCTAAAGTACCTTCTATAGATTGGCACAATCTCCCAATTCCTGATTCCAGCTTCCTCTGTATCCATTCTTTTCTTTGTAGTTTTTGATATAATCATGAGATCAAGGTAGTCAGTTACAATTTCCAAATCCATAATTTACTAAATTTATGTACCTGACTTACCAATGACTAAGAATGCTGTTGATAGTCTGTCTTTAGTTTTTTATTGATGTTAAACTTTCCTGTTTCCCACATATTTAGTAAATAATTCCACATGGACATGTTAAGCTATGTACACAATAATTCTGTTATCTGAGCCCTTGTAGATAGCATGTTCTGAATGCTACGTCCTCACTATTTTGACTTTTCACTATGATGCTAAGTTCACTAAGTTCATAGAACTTAATGGGAGGGCAGGAAACCTAAAGGGCAGTGTTGTCTCCTAGACATGAGGCCTTTACCCTACACAAAGAACTTCAGACAAGTAAGGAATACTGAGAGGGGAAAAATAGTGTTCCCAGGGTAGAGCATACCACTTGGTTTTCCAACACTGAAATAGTCAGGCCTAAAAATGTACATACAAGGATTATTATACAGACTGAGCAGGCTTTTGACTGAGGTCAAATGGTTCTTTTGAACTAGGGTTCCATTGATCTCTTTTAAATACCCCCTGTCATTTTAAAACCTCAGCTTCTATAATATCATATCTATTCAACTTTATTTTTCCTCTGAGTAAAACAACTTTTGTTTTATTGCAGACCACTGTTGTAGTTTTAGTTGACAGGATTTTATTTATGCATTACAGAGGTAGGCTTTCTTGATTTTCCTTACATTCTTTCAGAATTGTGATGCATTAAAGCTGACATGATGTAATTTGTTAAAGACATTGATATATTACAGGAGGTCCCACTCTAGTGATGACCTGTGTGGTACTGATGAAAATGAAAACATATTAATATAGATTTCCATCATGTTACTTTTCTGCTTAAACATCTCCCAGTATCACTCAGGACTAAGCATGTTTGTAGACAGAATATTTTGTGTATTGTATGGATGCGTGACCTGGAAATTAAAAAGCCTCCAGCCTATCCTTTAGGCAGGAAATAGACGGTGAGACATCTGGGAGGAGAAAGAATTCTGGGATAGAGCCAAGGCGGGGAGATTTGCAGGGAAGATTTGATGAGATGAACCTATGGTACCTGATCACAGCTAACCAGCCCCATGGCAGAATGTAGGCAGAAACAAATGGGATATTTTAAGTTATATCTAGTCAGAGAATAGCCTAGCTATATGGCCAAGGTAATTGTAAATATATGTTGAGTCTGAGTTTATTTCTGGAAGCATGGGGCTTGGAGAAAGAACCAAGGCAAAATTTCTACACATGTTCACTTTAGCAAGAGCTTCTAAGCCCTAAAATTCAGCCTCTTTCCACTTCAGCAACACCCCTTGCCTCTTCTCACTCACATGTAACCTTCATTTGTTGATACAAAAAAAAAAATTACATTCCCCTGAATACTTCAGCCTTCTGGATTCAGTGTATAGATCACTCTATGGTCTTACATTTCTTAAAAGCAGTTTAAGTACCCCCTTTTAAAGTTCCTGTTACTATTTATACATACCTATTTCAACTTTTATATAGTTGCTTTACTTTCATTGCTCACTTTTCCACCAAGCTCTGAAGAAAAAAAAAATGTGCTGTTTGTTTATATTATTCTTTGTGTAGGTGTATTGTCCTATTGGAGTGAGTCTTCAGTTACTTTTTTTTCTTGTGTAATTATTACTAGTGCTTTTTTCACATTTGAAAGTGGTGACGTTTATACAGCCATCCTAACACTCAAATGGTTGGATGAATGAAAGAAGAGGAAAGAGGAGGACATAGGAAACATGAAGCTAAAAAAATTAAGCCTGGCATATTTCTAAAATATTGTGTAATTTTTCTGTGATTAAATTCAGCTGTGGACCCAGCAAGAAAGCCCAGGATCAAAGGACCTTTAATCAAATGGAGGGTACAGAATGTTATAAAGGGACTAACATAATCACATTTCGACTTTTACAAAATCACACTGGGTGTAATTAGAAAAATGGATTGGTGAAGGGAAAAATTACTTGTTTTCATCTAGAATCAATCATTAAAAAGGTTATGTTTTGTAGCTATTTTATAACTGTAAAAAAGGAGAGTTTTCTCATGAGAAAAACCAAGGGAAATGTCTATTTCAAAATGAAGCTTGAGATCGTGATTCAAATACACTGTACTACAAAGTGTGGTTTGCTAAGCATCTTCACAAAAGTGGTTTTATCTTTGCAATGACTGTGCTAAGTAGGCCATTAAAGTGCTGTTGTCATCATTCTCTTTAGATAAGCTATGGACTGTCTGGGCTTAAGTAGTGTATTAAAACTGCATAGCCTAGAAGTTCTAATAACCTGTCTTGTGGTTTTCTAACTCCAGTGTTGGTTCTTCCCACATTAACTCATCATGACTGTCAGACTTTATGAGATGTTTCAATAAACTGATTTACTGGAAAGTGTTTTATAAAGTACAGAAGGATACCAACTGTGTAGTGCAGTTATTCCTGCTAAAATCACTCTCATAATTTTTTTATTATCAGAAACAATATTCTAAAGGTTTACAGTCTGCGAAATTACCTTAAGCAATTTGTTTACTGAACTAATCTGATCCATTTTACATAAAATCAATTCAAAAAGTCAAAACCCTCCACCCTACTTCCATTTCCGGGATTATTAAATTGAGAAGTAACTGGTTTAGCTCATTAGGGTGTCTGTAGCTACAAAAACCATATTTTCATAGCTTAAACTTCAGTCATGAAGTCACCCTGAAGCTGTCTTCTCTCATTAACTTGCTGATGCTTGCACTCCATGTGACAATTCAAGTCTCTTTTGTAATGCTCATCTTCTCTGATACCATATCACCAGCCCAGTCAGAGTAGCATGGTTTTTCTTTATCTTAGCATATGAAAATTATGTTTGCTTATTTTTTATCTCTGTCTGTGATTTCATTATAAGCATGATACCTGGGACTGTGAAGGTAGCCTGGTCCTTAAGGTGCTTGTCAGGCAAGCATGGCATCTGCGTTTCATCATCCTTTTAACCCTTATAAAAAATCAAGCCCATCCCTAGGACTCATGGCTATCTAGTCTAGCATACTCCAAGCCAATATAGACCGTGTGTGTGTGTGTGTGTGTGTGTGTGTGTGTGTGTGTGTGTGTAAGCAGGTGGCTCCTAACATATTACACACAAAATTAACACAAATGCATGGATGCACACACAAAGACCCAATAACCCTTTAGTACTTTAATACATATCTTATCTTCTTCGTTTTAAATGTTAAAGTATATAGCATATTGAATTAAATTTGTATAATGAATAAACCATTGATTGGAAAAATATATGAGATAAATGAATTGAATACTTTGCCTTTATTTTTAAGATGTTCACAAGTATATACAATGTAATATTATCATATCTATTCCCTTTTACCACTTTCCAGCTCCCTCGTATGCTCCTCTCCCAACTGCACATACCTTGATAATGTGAATCAATATGGGCTCACCCACAGGAGTGTGGGAAACTTACTGGTGCCCAAGTCTTCCAAAAAGAATAATTATTCCTACTCTGGCAGCTATCCTCTTTCAATAGCTTTCAGTAAAGGGTGGGACCCTAGATCATCAAGGCCAAATCTTTCACTAGCTTGGTCTTGTGTAGGCCTGGTGCAGCTGATAAGATAATGAGTGTGATAGCCACATGACATCCGTGACACAGTATTTCATAGCCCTCCTCCCTATGCTTCCACTCTAACATACTTTCCATATGCTCTTCTCTAATATTTCCAGGGACTGTACAGCACTGGAATCAATATATGTGTGTATTTAGTACTGAGAACTCCATCTCTTCTTCTTAGAACTTTGACCATTTATTAGTCTTTCCATTAACTGCTTCTCACTGCAAAAAAAAGTTCTCCGAGCAAGTTTGAAAGCAATTCATCTCTACAGGTAGGAGAGTAAATATTTATAAGGTACTTTGATGCAACAGGCACATTTATTAAACAACAACAAACAGCAGCAGCAATAACAACAATAAAACCAATTCCAGTGAAATTACCCTACATGTGTTGATAATGTTGCTCTTTAAATGGACAAGTTTGTTAAATGTATGCTGGAATGCAAGGCATGGAGCTCCTCCCTACAAGTTATTATTCACTGAGACACCATAGTTTTCCAAACAAAGCCACGGCCTTTGATTTCACACTGGAACTATGTGTTAGGATCCTATGACAGATATTATACACTTGCTGAACGACATAGACCGATCAGTCTCTGACTGGGAAACTTACTTTCTTATGGTTAGATTTCACCATGCTAGAAGATGCTATGTAAGATTCTGGAGGAAAAAAATAGACATTGATAGTGGTAGTCAGTGCTGGAAACAGTATGCTATAATACCAACCTACTGGGTAAGATATACCTATTGGTGCAATAGAGGCATTAGTGTTATATAAAAATTAAGTGCTTTCTGATTGTTTTTGAAGCCTGTTCAGTGGGAGGAAATTCCATCTCTAGAACTATTGTTAATTATGGTCACGAGCCTGTGGCTGGGAATATCATAGGCCCTGTAGTATAACCTGCTATTGTTATTTTACTAAATACATGTTTTGAAACTGACAGAACTTTGAGATTTATTTTTCTCTTAGATTATAGATTGATGGGAAAGTATAATATAAAGATAAATTATCTTATCATGTTTTTAAAATCCAGATTACTCATATTTATTATCTACTGGATAGCAATACTCTGGATATCACTGGATGGTATCTCTGGAACTTTACTCCATTTTATACCCCCTAAACAATAATAACAAAAATATTAATTGTGTCTGTATTATAATGATATATTTTAAGCAACATTACTATATCTAAACAACATTTTAATGAAAAGATAATGAACTTATTGTTGGAAATGATAACTTCAAATTAGTAAGAGATATCTTACTTAAGAAATATTTCATTCTCCTAAATATGAGAATGATTAATACTGTAGAAATAGGTACTTTTCACCAAATATTTTCATCCAATTTTGAACTGAAATCTCAAGTGGCCACGGGTAGAAATCAGTTGTGTTAGATTATCCTGTTGATTAGTTGCTTCTATGATGATATTTATTGAGAGCATATGTATATGTAGTCTATGTACCCTACCAATCAGCATCACTTTTGTAAACTGACTATGTTATATTTAATGTGGTTACTGAAGTCATCAAATAACCTGAAGTTTCACATATTTCCATTGGCTTTCTCTACCCAGAAGTACAATCATCATACTCAATGTGTTTCCAGAATCTTATTCTGCTGTGACCCACACAATTACAAGTGACAGAACAAGTCAAGGGTTAAATGTTTCATTAAGCCTGGATCATCTTTCTGAATTGGGTACTTGCTTGAATGCTTTGCTGAGTAATTAAGTGTGGCTTTCATTGAAAAGTTCTATCGCTCATGTTTGTCTCCTTCCTGCTGGATTAAGTCATGAAAAACTTGGCACCACTGCTGCCTCATGAAGCTATTTCTGAAACTCTTACACAGCAAATGTAGATCATAGCACAATTGATTTCACCTCTGGCAAATTGATTGTCCAGATGCCACAGATGGCAGAATAGTATAGCAAAGATTCTTACACATATTGTCCGATATGGTGCTCTTCAACATATAAGTCTTTCTCAAGATGTTTGTGTGTGTGTCCTCATACTGCAGTTAAGTGGACAGGCAGTCATTTTAGAGAAATAGTTAGCACCTACTTACATAAATCCAAGGCAACTCGTCTCCTTGACTACGGCTCACTTTACTGACAGAAACTGTTCTAGTTGCAAATTTAGCCTGCTTTCTCTCTTATGCAACCTCCTTATCTCCATTAGTAGGAGCAAACATTCAAACACTGTACTATTTGTCTGCAAGTAACTGATGATGTAGTGCACTCTCCCATCAATTTTCGACATTCTCTTTCTAGAACTGTGCTAGGCATTGCTGTTATTTAAGGGATGAAGGGTTAACTTTGGCTCCTGGTTTCAGAAATTCTGCTCATCATAGCAGGGAGGGCAAAGTAGAAAATGTGGCTCACATGAGAGAGGATATACACGTGCTCCTGTGTTGGCCATTCACACCCCTTTTCTTTTGTCTACAATGTTATTTTATGCCTGTTTATATTGATCTATTATACCAAGAATTATCCCTGCTATAAAGACATCATTTGTCTTTGCCTCTTCTCAAGGAACATTACCTTTCAAGTCTCTTTAATTATCACATTGTGGTACCTTTTACTTTTTACGTTGGGTTTTTTTTTTTTTTGCTAGACTCATTGGCCATGTTTTGATTCCCCTGATACCTGTCAGAGTTCTAGCTGTGTCATAACCATTCAAAATATATATGTTAAAAATTTATAAGTGAATCGACTACCTGCAGTGCCATTTTTCCTGCCTTAGTTTAGTCGAAGCCATTTGTATATACTCTAAGTTCTTATCAGTTGCTAAAATGCAGGCATAGCTACTAGTCCTTTTGACAGAAATATCTTGAGGCAGAGTCAAGGCAAGATCATTTTAGAGACAAGGGTGGAATGTATTAGTAACAATAAATGACTACCTCTATCATATACCTATATAAAGTTACTTGAAGGTGATGAAGCATGATCTGTGGCTATCCCAAGGGATGATCATTGCCTGCTTTTCTGTGATGAATTTCTATTACTGGCTTCAATTGCCTAAGATTGGAAATCTTAGAGTAGTAGGCTCTGAAATAGCTTAGCAAGTTCTGAAGAAACATTCAAACATTTTTCTGAACAATTGTCTGTTTATTATTATTTTTTTGACAATTAAACTTCGGTATTTACTTAGAAAATGCAACTCCAGCAATAATAAAAAATGGTAACATTTAGTGAACACTTGGCATGAGCATGGCATTATAAAATTCATTGTATATGCTTTTTCAACTCACCCTGAAAGGCTGTTTTTTAATAAGTACTGTTTTACTGCACACAGTAGTTGAAAATCTCAGAGGGAGTCCAATAATTTATACAGACTTAGTAGCTAGAACATTTTAGAGTTGACACTTGGGTGCTCACAGCAGATCTGGCTGAGGTCACTGGTTTAGTATAAAACCCTCAGATTAACTTAGCAGGGGCTGATCTTGTCTCTAATGATGTAAATTATAGAGGCTTTTATGCCACAGTTATGATAAAGAATTATCTAGTATTTTGAATCAACTTGCTAGCATACAGTGGATATAAAATACCCATATTTCCTCCTTATTTAGTAATCTTAAACACTGTGTGAAATCTAGGTACAGAGAGAGAGAAAAAGAGAGAGAGAGAGAGAAAAAGAGAGAGAGAGAGAGAGAGAGAGAGAGAGAGAGAGAGAGAGAGAG
>NW_021604648.1:9711407-9723795 GCF_004785775.1 Grammomys surdaster | reverse complement strand
AGAGAGAGAGAGAGAGAGAGAGAGAGAGAGAGAGAGAGAGAGAGAGCGCAGTTGTCCTGAGACTGTTGCTAGGAGGAATGGAAATGAGATCAGGGCAGTCCTCAGTGTGCTGTAGTGTTCTCCCTTAGCCCAGCTACCTCACAGAGCACAGCAGTGCAGACTCTTTAACACTTGCATCCAGGAAATCAGATTATTCCACCCACCCACCCCATTCTAGAAGCACATGTTAGCTACTACCATGATTCAGAATTCATACAATATATTGAAGCGAAAAAATGTTTGGCACAAGGCAGACCTGGAGTGATATCAAAAGAGACAGAAGAGGAGAGAGAGAGAGAGAGAGAGAGAGAGAGAGAGAGAGAGAGAGAGAGAGAGAGAGAGATATTAAGGAGTCATGACAATTAATATTTATATCAGTGATAATAGTTTGTAAAAACTTTTATTTTATATTGTAAAACTAGTATCTATTCATTGTGGAACAGTGACAACTTAGATTATGACCTTTATATAGATTTTTATCAGATATTTTATTTATTTACATTTCAGACCCCATCCCCTATCCTCACTTCCCCTTCCTAGAAACCCCTATCTCATCCCCCTTTCTTTTTGCTTTTATACCATTTTAATTACATGCATGTATTAAGGTCAGATCTAGGTTGAGGAACTAGCAATACAATAGATGCAAATAGTCAGGGAACAAGCAAGACAATAAACACAAATAGTCAAAGAGCAAGCAAGGCAATAAACAAAGTTCCATGAACACTCCCATCATCACTGTTTCTAAGGGCTTATCAGGATGACCAAAATATCTGAGTCAACTTTCCTGTCCTAGCCCAAAGTCATTTTCATGTCTGAATCCTACTTTCATGTTCATAGAAATTTTAATAGAAAAGATGTAAAACATTAAGGAGAAAGCAAACATTAATAACCATATTTGTGGGTGGTATAGTCAAATGTTTTCATTCATTATCAACTACATGTCCATTGCATCTGAACCTCCATGGATGTAATTGGTGCTCACTAATGACGATTGAGTTACATCTATGTATTTTCTTTTACAAAGACCATCTTAATGATTATTATTTCCACATGCATCTTAGCATGCCACAAGATAAATGGTAAAAATTACCATCCTAGACGAATACATTAAGATAACCTGTACCCAAGCATGTGTTTGTATATCTGACATCCTATTACTGGATGCTAAGATTGTTTTAAAGATCATTTATTATTAGTTTGTCTTCATTCTTGGTAATTTCATCTATACAATGAAACATGATCATATATTTCCCATCCTCTACCTTCTGACACATGTTTGTATTCTCTAAACAAATTCATGTGATTTTTTAGTAAGCCACTAAATCCCAGCAGCTAAGATTACTTGCACAAGATCTGAGTTAATACCAGGCTATCCAAAAGACTGTTGTAGATGAGGAAGAGTTTTCCAGGTTCTATCCCTCACTGAGGAGCTGTAAGCAGTTGCTATTTTCTGAAACAGAGAGAGTTGTTCTTTAGTTGATGATGTGGCCACAGATAAGATTCCCAAATTGTTTTCAAAATACTTACTTTTAGTACTTTTCATTACATGTGCATTTGTATGTCTGTGTATAGGTATGCACATGAAAATGAAAGTGATCACAGTGCCCAGAAGAGGGTATTAGATCTCCTGGAACTGGAGTTGTAGGCAACTATGAGCTAGCTGCAGTGAATACTGAGAACAAAACACTGGTCCCCTGCAAGAATAGCACATGTTCTTAGCCACTGGGCCCTCCAGCCTCTAAAATTTTATTCTCATAAGTTACTTATTATATTCTTACTGAGATTAGAAATTTGAATTCTGTTTTAGCAATTCAGAAGCACTATCAGCTATCACTGAGGTCACTACGCAGTTTGATAGATGACTAACATTGATTTGTCCAGCCTTATTGAAAATAAATTACCTCTATGTAATTATTTGCACATATCAATAATTAAATTTTCCTATATAGAAGATTAATATATTCAAATAAATATTGGTTTAAAATAGTATTAAACTCTGAGATTACGTTAGACCTATCAATTAGTTACTGAATAGTTTAAAGTTGGCAAAAGATACTGTAGTTGTAAATTTGCCAGCATGTTCTAGTTACATTGATCATAATACAGCAAGGCAGGCAATCCAATAATCTCACCTGATTATTTTGTTCTTTGACTAGGTTCCACTTTACCTCCTTTTACACATATTAGCTCATTGAATTCTCCCTTTAGCTTTGGCAAAGGGATATTAAACCATTGTATATGTGAAGAAACTGAAGCTCAGAGTGATTGACTCATGCAAGGTCAGAGTCAGCCCAAGTTAGAGGTGAGAGCTTACATGAAGTCTGTCTAGTAATAAAATTGATTTTCTTCCAGTGCACACATCTCATAAAAGTTGTGGGACATTTTAGTACATCTATGAATTATCAGGAAGCAAAGTGTTTTTCCCTTTTAAATGAATAATATTAATTAGGAAATATTGTCTGTTGATATTTGTCAAATAGTAGTTTAAGATATATTTCACTATTCCTGCAAGTTCACTGATGATGTGTATTGTTGTACCTAGCACATCGGTGAGCAAACTCAAGCAGAGAGGTTAAATTGTTCCTGCAAACAGCTCACAAGAACACACGCAGAGTCCAACCCAGTTTGCTTGGAAGCCAGCACTTTCAAACATTCCACCATATTTTCCCTCTGAGATAATTATCCATGTAACAATATTATGTAACTTTAATCAGAGTAGAGGTCAAAAACAGATATTCTGGAGACAAACTGCTACTCTCTTGATGGAAGGTCTACCATAGACAGTACAGTCCTATGGCAAGACGCCCAGCTTTTCTGTGTCTGAGGCTCTTTATAGAGACAATGTTAGTAACTACTGTATGCACTTGCTACAAAAATTAACATTTCCATAGTATTTAAGAAAGTGTTGAATATATACTTACTCTACTTAAACATTTTGTTGTTGCTGCTAAATCATTCATAGTTTGAGCTCTGTCATTCCCCCTTGTTTGAGGAAACCCTGGCAACCTGAGATGACCAGATACATCTATAGCATTGGACTTGGCCAAGCAGCCCTGCCCATAATGATGCCCTGGTAAAGATCTGGGCCCCAGGCTTCATAGTATCTTGTTTCTGTGAGGTCTGCTTTGCCAGCTTTCCAAATTTAGCCATAAGTGGGTCACCTAAAAAAGTAATGCAGTTTCCTCAAGTAACCTTTCGCTTATGTTAATTTTATATGAAGCGTCGCTCACTGAGTCTCAGCACATTGTGAATTTCATGAGTCACTGCATTGGCAGATATGTGAGTGAAGAGTACCATAGGAGGGCCAGTTGCTGTGGTTTCATTATCTGTCTCTCTAGAGACTGCTTCCCAAAGGAAAACAAACCCACAAAGGGAAAGATGCCACTAGGTTTTGATACATTCTTTTTCTCTATTCCTATTGTAAAATCTTCAAGAAGAAATTTTGTCTTGAATGAGTTTGGTCACATCCCTAGTATTGTTGCTTCATAGGCAGCAGTCTGTTTGATGTATGCTTGGGGACCCAAAGGAATTTGATCCTGGTTCTGTCTTTAAAGCCAGTATAGCCTCATTTTGATCAGAGCCTCTACAAAAATGGTTCTGAGGAACTGTCTTCAGTTAGGGGTCAAAGGGTTATTTTCTCAAATCTGCAGTAACCCTTGAATCATTGTCTGCCATCAGCACCCTCTGTGTCTACAAGCTTAATAAAGGTTCTCAGAGAGAGTGGCTCCTAGAGTCCTTTTTTTTTTGTTTTGTTTTCAATAAAGAGCTAATCTCATCCTAGGGGACAAAGAATGTGGAGTTATGGTAGAGCAAGATCACCAACATCTTTGAAAGGCTCGTGACAGGTCAAACAGTATGTTGGACATTACATTAGTCTACCATAACCCCACTTAGTTCTTAACAGTGAGTAGTTGCTTCCTTGGGTATAAAAAGCTGAAACCAGATAACTTTAAGTAAGAATATCTTGACCAGGAAGATATTTATATTCTTGTGGAATATAAATACTCTTCTATATAGTTCCATTGTAGGAATTAGTTCTACTATAAAGAAAGAGAATATTGAATTTTGGAAAATAGAAATTCTAATTAGGGCCCTTAGAATGAGGGGGCTTAAAAAGCCACTGTCATCATTTTGCTGTAAACACTATTCTGTCATCAAATAATCTTAGACTTTCTTTATGAAGACATCATGGTTGCCTGCTGTTGTTGTTTATGCTCTGAATGTCCATCTCCTTAGCCTCATTTGATCATTACATACTGTATACATCTATCAAACCATCACTGCCTCCATAAGTGTGTACAATTAAATAATAACAAAGAAGAAGTTGGGAGTTTCCTTTGGTTGTCTCACCTTACATGATGGAAGAAGTAGACACTTGTAGTTTTGTTTGAGATCTACCTGTTTATGTTGGACTCGCGAATGTAAATAATAACACCTCATTTGCAGTGGTGGTCTAACATATAGAATAGTGGTTGAGAGTCAGATGACAGTCGGGAATCAAGAAATTATGCCTTTTTCTCCATCCTTTGTGGTATGAAATATTGGTGACTTATTATTGAAGTAAAATGACTATGTACTGTTTCAGATCATTGACATACTTCAAGAACATTTAAGAACTGAAGTTCTCTTGGAGATAGAGAAAACAATTAAAATGTATAGATAGCTTAAAGGCAAGTTAAATGCTTTCAGAGACAGTAGCTATAAGTAGAATAGAATTCCAAGAATCTCCAGGGTCCAATACAAATGAGGGTGTAGGTATGGTCCTTATTGTGGAAACATCAAAAGGGCTGTTTTCACAGCTGTTTCACTTTGGCATGTCCACAACTCTTTATCTTCTTGTTAACCTTAAAAAAAGGAGCTCAGTTTTACTTGTGTCACAATTACTATTCTATTCATTAATTAATTTCACTTCTGTGTCCTGTAGCTTTGCAATTGTTATTTCAAAAGGCATGTAGAAGTGAGGTGATTTAAAATAATGTGTATGTATGCATGTAAAACCAATTATTGAGAAAGAGCCCATATATTTTAAATAGTAGAAGAAGGGGTATATGGGAGGGCTTGGAGGGAAGGAAGGGAAAGAGAAAATGATGTAATATATCATAATCTCAAAAAAGAAGTAATAAAAATAGTATTTGCTTAATACAGAAAATGTGTAATGGATAGAGGCATACACAGAAAATTACTTAGTGTCCTGGGTCCATCAAACAAATATACTTACAACTTATATTTCGAACATTTCTCTTTGGCTTTGTCATTTTTCATTTATATTACCTTTAACTGATGTTGTGCATATTTTATGCATTTTATTATTAGCATGCTTGAATATAATTCATGAATTTGCCCTGTTTTATGCAACCACTTCTCTAATGTGCATTTAAATGTATTTAGTTTCAACTGTTAGATATGAATTCTGGCTAATTTTTTCATTATTCTACTTAGGGTGTTGTCTTTTTAAACATATATTCTGGTTTTGGAATGTTTGGGATTAATAATTATTTTAGATATATTTGAGTACCCATTACATTTTTGGTTCTATGTGTAAGGTGGCTTTTTTTTTCTTTAGCTAAACGTTTACTCAGAAAACAAAGAGTAAATTATCACTGCCTTAAGAAGAGACCAGAAAAAGCACATAGAAGTTCAAGGACATGGTCATTGTTACTGGGATACTAGGGCAGTGCATTGTAGATAGAGGCACAACGTAACCTAACAATAAGATAACAGAGCTAATAATTGTATGTGATCACAAGTACAGAGTTGAGAAAAAAAGCATAATTAAATGATAAGAAACAACCCCATTTGAAATGAATTTAAGAACCAGGTAAAGATAGTGTGGTTTAGAAGCATGAAATATAAACTGTGATCAGTAGGCAACAAATGTCATGTGACAAGGCTTGAAAATCTGTTTAACAGACAGTGAAAAGTTATGGGGCATTTCACAGATGATAACTGAGTGTGATAGCTTGATTCTCATAAACAGATGTTTATGGGCAGAGATATTTGCTAACAATGACAAAACTGTGAATTAAAGCAATACAACATCAAATTTTACTGATTAGACTAACAAAGTTTTAAAGATTAATGGTCAATATGGATAAAGGAGAGCAAGACAGCTATTACCATCTTTGATGTAAATTATCGGTAGTTATAAGATTAAATTTGGGATAAATAAACAATATGGCAAGAATACATATCTGTATTCAAATCTTGTGTACTCTTAATTCTGCTTCTAAATACATAGCCTAAAATTTAGAAGAGAAACATTCAAAAATAATCTTATATAATACTATCCTAGTATAGCACCATGCCAATCTTCTCTGTATCATTCTATTTGAGTATCAGTGCTGTGCTGGTGCAGTAACCACACACACGCACACACACACACACACACACACGTATGCATGCATGCACACACACACATACATGCATATATATATATAAAATTTTTGTCTAGTATTATAACATAGGTATGCTCATTAATTGGAATGTCTTAAATAATTTATAGGCTAAACCTTGAGAAAGTGCTTAAACTTTTGGTTTTTCAAAAGAATTAATTATATATTTTATGTGCTTGAATAATTATTTGCCATGCATTAAAAATAAGCTGCAATGAATCCCAAGCAGAAAGTTTGATCTCAATGAAACAAAGAAAAATATTTATATTGGTAAGAGTATACCATAAAGCAAGAAGTGAAAATGATAATTAGGGAATGAAGCAAAAATAAAAATAAATTTTTATTTTACTTAAATCATGCACAATTTTTAAATTAACAAGTAATTCTTGAATATATATATTTAAAGTGCTAAAATTGTTACTAAGGTATTATCAATAACATTATTTTTCTTTGGGCTTTGAATGTAAATAAGTTAAAATCAACACAAAATGAAAGAGATCCTTTGAAATGGTTTTCCTGTCATTGGTTAATGACCTTGCCCCTTTCCATCATCCCTCTGTTTAGTCACTTGTAGCCCTTAGCCATGAATTATCCTGTGTAGTGTGTTTATCTTGCTGAGGAGAAGGAACTTTGTTACCCATATTGGTCTCTAGCACTTAGAATTCTATGCAGTGGGACTCCCATAAGCTAGCTGAATGAAGTTAAGTGCCAGTTGGATGGCTGTTACAACATTTGAAATCATTTCACAACACCTTGGCAATCTCCGTAAGATTTTTACATATTTTAGATCCTGATAACTTCTTTACTTCCATTATCTATCTCACTCCAATAAGATCACTACACATTCTTTTTTATTTAACTGCCTTACCATGTCCTTCTCTTTGATTTTAGACCTTGACACTATGTTATCTTTACTGATTTAAATATTGGAGACCTTTTTTTCCTGTTTACCACTTAATGACAGAATATTTTACAGAATATGCCTAAGGCATGGCTTTTGTACATTAAAGATTAGATTTTCTGCTTAGTTGTTATAGGGAGGAGTGATTAACATGAAAAAAATGCTAACAGTAGCTTCTGGTACACAGTAGCATTCTTGTTCTATTAAAAGAGGTGTGACAGTAATAATCACATATGTAGTTTGTTCATTATGGTAATGGCAACATCATGGTTTTGGAAAACTTTCCTCACTCTAGAATGAGTTAGGTCTCATTGATCCATGTCAAATTTTAATTGAATTAAATTTTATTGATTGTGGCAATGGAATGATTGATAAGCAAACATGACTCAAGGTTAAAGGATACTGAACCAGGAGATTAGGAAATCCATTAAGAGGGGAATAAAAAAGACTGAATAACCCTGACCATTCTTGACCCTTAGGGATTATTTCATAGTATAGGACTAGTAGAGGTACTATGTACTTTTGCACTCAACACTTGGTGTTGTAGGTAAGTATAGAATTATAAGTACTTGTGCAGATGTGCAAACTGAGGATTGTGATGAAAATGGCTTTCTAGGTCATGTTTAAGGAAAGAAAATGTCACATTTCCAATTGAAAATAAAGGCAATATAAATCATTTATTCACCTTCCAGTGATATAGAGAAGGGTGTCTTTGTGTGGAACGTCGTTACTCCCTTGGGATATAAAAAGGCACAGCAGCTCCTGCTTAGGGGTCAGCTACTCAACTTCAAGTCGGAAAACAAAGACTCATTGATGCTTAGAGAATACTACAAACAGGAAAAAGAATTATCAGTGAAGTGATCACAGCTCTCAAATGATGCTTCATTTGATTTGGACCTTTATGCCTACTTTGTTTCTAGTATTTTATTCCATTTATTTTCTTTCAAAATAGTCTAGACTTGAGTTCTACTTTAGCATTTTCTATTTCCATCAGTATTTTTACAAAAGAGTATTATCTAGTGCATGCCTGTCACCCAGCTCTAGATTTTATGTTCCTGTAAACAGTTTGGCACTTTTTTTTTTTATTTATCTAGGTAACAGCCACTCTCTGCTATGAAGAAACACTGAATGAATTAATGTTTGAAGTGACAATTATCAGCAGACTTTAAGGCTTTCTCCAAAGCTAATAACATGTTGAAAAAGCTGACTTTTAAAAAATATAAAAGTAAAGCCAAAAGAGATTATTTCATAGCCTCTATGACATAAAAATAAAATGGCACCCTCCACTTGATGCTGATAGAAAAATACATTGTTTCAATAGATTTTTAAAAGTTGCACTGGTGTAAATTTAGAGTAAAGTTACAACTGTAAGATTTATGAGCTGAAAAATAAGTTTAATGGCAATCTGCTGAATCTTTTTGTTGTCTTATAATGAAACATTGGAAAATTGAATGAAATTTTTACTAGCACAAGGATTTTTATTATTGCACTTTACTTATTAATACTTTTCTGTTACAACCTTATAAGATTGGTTAAATTCTCTTAATTTTCTCCATAAGTTCTCTTATTTTTCTAATAGTAAAATGGAAAATTGAGAGAATTCTAGCTATTTTATGGGGTCATTGAGATAATGCACTCAAAGTGCTAGTTTACCTATTTGATGATGGCCCCTCTTTTCCCCTTACAACAAAAAGAGTACTTTTCTAGCATCCCCCTTTCCTGAATCATCAAATCTCTACAGGATTAGGTTCATCCTGTCCACTGAGGACAGATAAAGCAGTCCTCTGATACATATGTCCCAGGGGCCTTGGACCAGTCCATATATGCTCTTTGGTTCGTGGCTTAGGCTCTGGGAGCTCCCAGGGGTCTGAGTTAGTTGACAATGTTGGTCTTCCTATAGGGTTGCCATCCCTATAGAGGTATGGGACCCAGACCTCTGTCCAATGGGTAAATGTAAGTATCTGTATCTGTCTCAGTCAGCTACCAATAGAACTTATCAGAAAATGGCCATGATAGTCTTTTTTTATGCAAGTACAACATAGCATTAGGAATATTGCCAGGGATTGATGTTTGCCCATGGGATGAGCCTGTTGTTGGGCTGATTATTGCTTGGCTATTCTCTCAGCCTCTACTCTATCCCCATGCCTGAATTTCTTATAGGCAAGATAAATTTGGGGGTAAAAGTATTGTAGATGGGTTGGCATCCCTATTGCTCCACTGGGGTTCATCCCAGGCTACAGAAGGTGGCTTCTTCAGAGAGAATTTACACAATACCTTTATATCAAAACATGTTTTTTCAAAATTTACTCTTATAAACACAGTCATAATTTAGTTGTACTTTCTTAGGTATTTTTGTGTTAATATTGCCATAATTATATTGTCATGATCAATTCCTTCAGTTAATTAATTGTTAGGATTCAATTATATTGATTATTATTCAATTATATTGATTATTCAATTATATTGATACAACAAGGCTTTCCACTTTTTATTTTGTGATATTTAGGTAAAATTTCCAGCTTTTCTTTGTCATTAATAATACTTTCTCAAGTACTCCTATGCATAATTGCTTATCATGTCATCTGATTACTTAGAATAAACTGTTTGATATGAATTAGCGGGGACAAAACTTAAGTCCACTTTAAAGCTCCCAAATGGCAAATAGTAGCAATATCTAGCTCTTACCAGAAGAATTTAACTTAAAAATCAGTGTCACTAGGTTTTTTTCAATGCTCCATTACTCCCAGAATAACTTGTCAACCTCAGCCATTATTTCTCCTTATCTTTGTTTGATAATACATGCTGATTGCCAGTGTACATTCTCCATGAAAATAAAAACAAGGATACCTTCAGCATAGTGGAGAATCACCTAGACATAGAAATCATAATTTAAATGTTCAATGTAAATACTGCTGACTATAGTAATTTTTAACCTTTATGCAGCCCATTACACTTGGACATCTGAGCTTCTGTTCCAGACATCTACATATTTCTTGGGGACTTAGCACATACAAGATTTGGATAATAAATGCTTTCCCATTGGCTAATACTTTAATGAATGATTGCAAACTTGATTTTATTTTGCATGTTCCTCTAGTCTGTGAAAGTTTTTCCCATTGTTGAGAAATAGCCAAGAATGTTAAACTCAGGTAGGCATAGGCTAGCCAAAGTTGTATGATAGCTTTGCTAAACTGTGGAACCTTGTCAATCAATAGTTGTTAGTTTATGTGTGTAGGGCCATGAAAGGGATCTTGGTTTTTGGTAGAAGCGCTGGCTGGAAGAAGCCCAGAGACCCTGCAAGGGACAGGCATTTATTCCACTGCACTCCCAGAATCCAGGCTCCTAACACGTGACATAGAACTACATTGATCTACACTGTTCAGTCATGTAGGCCATGGTAGCCCCTCCCAAATAGCACAGGTAGAGGGCATGACTACAGGCCTCAGGCCCTAGAGAGATTTACATACTAATAAGATACCTGAAGGCCAGAGGGCAGAGCCAATTCAGCATTCTTCCCCAGACCCTTCCCCCTTCTCCCTCCATATTTAACTCAGGTCTGCCTTGAGTTTCACGGAGGTAGATCCAGCTCCATCTACCATCCACCATGAAAATAAATCTCTTAAACTCATGGACTCCACATGTCTTTGGGGCCCGCCATAGGAAAATGCGGAGAAGGCCTTTAATGAGCCACTGTAGTTGCAGCTGCCCTGCCTAACTTCTCACCTAGAGGACCTCTCTGCGTTCCAGCCACAGCGACCCACATCTTCAAGCAAGCTAGCCAGGCCACCAAGTCTCCTAAGCGAGTACAGTAACTGAGTCTCTCCTGTGGGGCACTGCTGGGGCCTCTTTCTTCTCTCCTTCCCTCGTTTCTCTCGGTTGTGGGCTGGTCGGTTGCATGCTCACATGCTCCCATTCTTGGTCCTTTTGTGGCCTCTCAGTGGCGTCTGAGAACCCAAGGGCTTGAGACCAGTTGGTCCCCAGCTACCTCCTGGCCCAGGGGTCCCCAATCCAAGAGCTCTGGGGCCCCCGCAGAACTTCAGACTGAGTGAGAACTCACCCCACCAGCAGGGCCCGTAGTGCCCACCTGGTGCCGTGTGCAGAGTAAACTCAGTCAAGATTCCCGAGTTCCAGACTCTTTGGAGCCATGGGAATCACAACAGCCCAACAAGATTCAAGAACCCATGCCTGTGCCCAATCATGAGCTAATCATTTCCCCACGTATGTGTGCATGATGACCGTTTTTAACTGCATCAAAAATGTACAGAAATTAGAAACAGACTGTTCTTTGGCCTCTTTAGCAGCTTGTGTTATAAAACAAATTGCTTAACCTCATTAATCCTAAATTAATCTGTAGGAAGTAACAAGAGTTTTACGCTCTTCTTAGGGTTGCTGGTGAACTTTAGAGAGAGTGATTGTCTATTATGCAAATGTTTGAGGAATTCTAAATATTAGCTTATAATAATAAGTGATTGGCACTTAGTTTGAAACACTTCATCTCTAATGGTAACCTGGTAGCAGGTATTCTGCCATATCCTATGTCAGCTTTGCCCTTCAACATTCTCACCTTGGAGTTTCTAATGATGGAATTAAGAGGTAGAAGCTAAAGTGGCCTCAGAGGAGCCTTTCCTAACTGAGAAAATTCTTTTGGCTCCAATGTGGAAAGGAGGATGCCATGTTCTCTTCTTTATCAAAGTAAGATATTTGAATGGAGGTAAAGAGCATCTAAGATGGAATGATGCGGTCCAGTCTAAGGAGTACTCTTTGCTTGGTTATTAATAGAAAGCACAAGAGTAAGAAAAAGCATGGTGGCTTTATTTTCCTGGAGAAAGTCATCTGTACCTAGATTGGTCTGTACTACAGAAGCAGAAATCAAGGAGGAGCAACATGGGGGTGGACAGTTATGATTTTACTAGCCCCAAGTTTGATATGGCTCAATAAATTCTGATCCATCTGTTTCTTAAAGTAGTCAAAGTACAGACAGAGGTAGTAAAATGCCTTATACAGCCTAATCTCTCTCTCTCTCTCTCTCTCTCTCTCTCTCTCTCTCTCTCTCTCT
>NW_021604648.1:9710265-9711397 GCF_004785775.1 Grammomys surdaster | reverse complement strand
TCTCTCTCTCTCTCTCTCTCTCTCTCTCTCTCTCTCTCTCTCTCTCTCTCTCTCTCTCTCTGTGTGTGTACATATGATATATATATATGACTTTTGTTATATTTTGGTTAAGCCTTTTATTTGAAAAGAGATTCTTAGACTTAAAGAATTTGACTTAATGGATGAGTTATATTTCAACTTATACATCCATTTTTGTTTTATAATATGAAGGCAGATTTTATTTGTGTCTAGAGACAAACGTGTGTGGAGGAAGTCTTCATCAATATAGTCTTAACACTAGCACTGCTGAGAAAACAAACAATAGTAATATTCTGTATTATTTTGGATGCCTGTTGGGTTTTCCTGAGCAGCAACACACAGAGAAGATCCCATTCCTGGCACTGGGATTCTTTACTTTAAAAACTAAGGCTTCTGGGTGGAATGTTATCCACAAATGCAGGCTACCTTTGTTTAAACTCTTTTTTAAAATTTTGTATTTTAAATTAAAGTTATGAAATAGTTTTTCTCATGACTATTCAGTCCATTCTTAGTTTTGATTACTCCACCATTGTTCACCCTCTGCGCTCCCACCCCATCTCTGCTTAAGCCTTTTCATTCCTCCTGACCTTCCCACCACTCATCACAACACATGTGTCCCTCATGCCTTAAAGCCTCTTGTTCCTTTCCTCCCTTCCTGGCCGTTAAGAATTCACAGGATGTGTCTTCCACTTGGAGTGCCTGTAGAGCTAGGGAGGTATGTTTTCAAAGAACCTTCTATTATGGAAATGTTCAGACATTCCTGAAGTAGAGAGACTGCAGTAATCACTCCTCATTTTTGCCTCCTTGCTTCATCACTCCACCCCTTGCCACTTATTTAAATGTTTTCATGCTAGAATAATTTAAATCATGTCATCTTCTTCTCCAAACAATTCAGTATGCTTTTCTAAAACATTGTTTTAATATAAACAAAATATAGTTATTGAACTGAGAAAAACAAGTTTTTGGTCAGTATTTCTCAATGTCTTTAAACCGCTTTCTTACAGTCTGATGTAACTACTGTTCATCAAAATCAATCTATAATTTGTGTTTCATATAATCTTAAATTTTCTCTCTCTCTCTCTCTCTCTCTCTCTCTCTCTCTCTCTCTCTCTCT